>NC_081353.1:25205611-25424787 GCF_029784015.1 Lycium ferocissimum | reverse complement strand
CGTATTCAACTAAGTGTGGCTAAAGGGTATATCTCTATCCTCGATAAAATCGATTAAATCGAACAAACTCTATTTATTCTTATTACGTACGTGAATTCCCCTTTCTCAAAGTCCAATTCGCGCACCACGTAATGTCTAACTATTGGCCAGATAATCAAACAATTAAGATCAAGAATAAATAAGCAACCCAAAATATGAAAAATTAATAGATAATAATTGTCATCAAATCAACTTTCAAGTCTTTCGCCACAATCCTAGAATTACGAAGTTTAGCTACTCATGATTCGATCATAGACAAAAGAATTCATGAATAACCTAGGGTTGAAAAAAGATGAAAATTAAAAGAAACCTAGAGAGAGAAAAGAGAACGGTGGCTTACAAATCCTTGAATAAATTCCAGCCCACGTTCTCAGCAGAATAAAACGTCTATATATAGTCTAGGGTAAAAATAAAAAATAAGGAAACCAAATCCTAGTCGAATCGGGAAAACCGCGCAGAGTCCCGCTGCGGAAGGATCGCGCAAGGTTCTGGGGTTTCTCGCTTTCCTTCCGCGATGCGGATGGATCGCGTGGTAGTGATGCCTGGTATTATGTGTCCGCTTTCTTTCCGCGATGCGGATGGATCGCGGGTCCTTCCGTTCTCGCCTTCTTTCCTTCGCTCATCGATCTTCGACTCGTCACTCGTCTACTCGTCATATGCTTCCAAATCACTCACTTTAAGCAATCGTTTTCCATCGTTTGTCATCTTCGTACCTATGCACATGAAATATGACGATATAAGTTCAAATACGACGATTGCATCACGAATTAAGCGATAAAAGTCATAAGAGTAGGATGTAAAATGACACAAAATATGATATTTGTGCCAAATATCAGCAATCATAGATGTAAACAATGTAACACTCGCCAACTATACAATATACAATATTCATGAATGGATACTTTTATCCCAAATGTGTAAATAATATTTACGAACAAGCAATTTTGTTAAGTTCATTAGATGCTAGCAGAAACAATTTGCTAAACACTCATACTTGCATGAAGAGTTTAGAATTTAGACTAGGGCTAACAGATACATCAATTGATTGTGCATATGCTTCTCACCATTGGGCCCGTGCTGGCACGAGCAATTTCTACCTAGTGTGTTAGTGTGTGTGTGTGTCTATATAAAAGAAAGAAATAGAAGCAATTGAAATTGAGATTTCAACAACTCCATAGCATGACCAACAAATCATTTAAAATTATCCCACCACATGCAAACTTTTTGTCATGATTCTGGGCATTTAATTTCGACACCCTATGCAACTCCTCTCCAATACCAAATCCGGCAAGTTTGTCCAGTGCCCTTCTACAGTGACGGAGCCAAGATTTACAATAAGGAGGTTCATAATATGAAAAAGTACACACACGAAAAAGTCCAAGGGAGTTCAACATCTACTATTTACACATAAAAAATAACTTTAATCATGTATAAATAGTGTAAATTTTCGCCGAAGGGGGTTCCCTTAGCCGTATGTGCCTCCACCCCTGCCCTTCCAATATTAATACACCTGTCACTTTAGAGATCTAAGGGTCTAGATTAATTTAATTAAAGAACCCCAAAATCATGTTTAAAACAAAGTTGGCTTTTTGGATCATTACAGCTTCTGAAAATATTGCTGTATCTTTAATTCGGAATTAGGAAAGAGATTGTCTTGCCCTGGATAGAATTCATTTGAGAGATCTATAAAAAAAATGGTGTCTACAGATTTTGCCCTATACAGAATTATAATATAGTTATTGTTATAATTGTTGCATATTCGGATGCAGAAACAAGTTGTATGATTATAATTAGAGTTAGAAGCTTGGATGGTCACTCAACTTTGGGAAATTGGCTATCATAGTCACTCAAATTTATTTTGTCTCTTCCAAAATCACTCAATTTTGGATAATTGGCCATCATAATCACTCAGTTTTGTTTTGTCTTCAAAAAGCCACTCAACTTTGGTTATTTAGCTTACATGGTCATTTTAGCGAAAATATAATTTTCGGTACTTATTTAATGGTGTCGTAGTTGTAAATTTTTATTACAAAAATACTTTTTAAAATTAAAATCACTAATTAAAATTATTTAGGATCTAACTCATCATAAGTAGTGCATATAATACTAAAGTTTAGAATATTATTCATCATTAATACGTAAAACTAATGATCAAATAAATATATGATTAGACGAGGTATCTCAAGTAATATTGCAAGGTATAAATAATAAAAGAATTTATTTTAAGAATATAAAATTTTATTAATTTCATAATAATATGACTTAAAGATGGAGAGAGGTTTCCCTTTCGGGGAACCCCAAAAACGACTTCTTAAACTTGGAAACTTATTCTTAAAACTGCTACTATTTTACAAGAAAGGTTTATATTACAAGGTTGAAAAGTTGGAAGGTGATTTTTGGCATTAGTGAAAGGGAAGGGAATATAAACATTCCTATATGAAACAAAAAAGGAATATCGGCCATATTCGAGGTGTGGTTAAAGAAGAGAGTTATTAAGAATAAAGGCTAAGAGAAAGAGATGAACAGAGTAAGTAGAATCCAGACTTAAAAAAAAAAAAAGCTGGAAGTGTCAGCAACATTTTAGTGGAAGAGGTGAAAAATATCAGCGACATGCAATTATGTTTTATGTATGTGCAATGTTTTAAGAGGCGGGGGCGCGAGGCGAGACGTTTTACGCAGCACGGAGCGAGGCGTAAGCCCCGAGACACGGAGGCATAAGCCCCATGGATCTACGGGGCCTATGTCGATCTTATATATCTTCAATTTTATAATTTTATTACTAAAAATCAGCAAAAGTTAAGTTTTAATTAATATTCTGCAAATAAATTCAAATAAATCACCAATAATATAAAAAGAATTACTATAAATATTATTTGAGAAAGGTAACAATACAAAAAATGATAATGGCCTGGATAATCTTTAAAATGAAATCTTCATTCACTTCATCATCAATCTCCAGATCTCTTAGTCCTTCCCGACCTCAACTAATATTTGCACTGACTTTTATTTATATATTCAAAGAAGGAGAAACGCAAAATGTATAAGAGCAATGACAAAAAATAGATAAAGTTGTTTCAGGAACATAGTGTCATGCAATCTCTATCATATCAATTTTAGGCATAATCATCTAATAAAACTATTAATAGCAGTGTTATTTTCTATGAGAGTTGCTTTCTTTATTTAAATATTTTAGGAAAAATCACTACGACATGATAATATAAAGTATAAATATCATTATACCAATAATAAAACTCATAATAAAAATCAAATTTAACGCCGAGGGCGTACGCTTTTGTGCCCGAGACTTACGCCCCAATAAAAAATCTAAGCCTTTCATTTAACCCGAAACGCCTCTGAAAACACTGGTCGAGTGTAAGTTATTTGTATGTCCATGTATTAGTGGGCATACAGTAACATGCAAACGACATACAAAATACATATAACATAATTACATTTTTTTATACCAATCGTATGTTTTTACCGAATTGTATAAATTTAGTAAAATAACCGTTATTAATTTTTGGAAAATACGTTGTTCCTCTTAATCGGGTAATTTTGCCTCTAGTTTTGCATTTTTAGGTAAAAGTCCCTTTATTTAAACGGAAAAGGGCCAAAATTACCCCTGAACTTTGGGAAATAGTTCATTCATACCCTTCGTTATACTATAGGGCCAATTATACCCTTACCGTTATACTATGGGATCAATTATACCCTTATGTCTAACGGATGCCACGTGTCATCATCCCAGGCCTTCAAAATTATTTTCCCCTCAAATTATTATTTACTCACTATAATAATCCAATCCGACCCGGATTCATTTTTTCAGCCAAAAATATACGGACCCGTTGGGTTTTGAATAGAAACCCATTGAGAAAAATCAAAGTCCAAAAAGCTAACCAAATCATACCCAAAAAAAACCATTCAAAATGGCAGAAACAAAACAACAACAAGAATCTCAAATTCCACAAAATCAATCGATAACCTCTTCTGTGTTCTTCATAAAAATCATGAGCAAAAGAAGAACATTGTTACTATTTGTCACCACACAATTTTACTATGAATTTCTTGGAATTTTCTCAAAAACGCTTTTTCTTGGTTTGCAACTATGTCGCTAATTCCTTAAACCCCACAAACTCGTGTTAATTGGCCCATATGCATCTCATTATTAGGTTTAGCTTTAATCAACTATGTCGCCTAATTCCTTAAACCCCACAAACTTTTTGGCCTCGCTTTATATGCAATATTAGGTTTAGCTTTTTGGTGTTCTACCAATGGTTGCGGTAAAATACTTTGGTGACTTGGATTACTATTTTGGTTTTGTTAACATTTGCCTTAAAGATTTGGAGTTGGAAGGAAAGAAATTGACGAGTGATATTATTGATTTGTGGTTAAGGTTTTTTTATTAAAGAAGGGAATGTTGTTCTTTGCTCTTTGTCTACTCTTGTTATTAGAAGGAATAAACAACAAGAAGATGTTGATTATTGATTGAATTATTAGAAATCCATCCCAGTCAGATATAATAAAACCCGACCCGATTCATCTTTTACAGCTTGGTTGCGTATATTTTTGACCGAAAAAAATGAATCCGGGTAATTTAGTGGGTAAATAATAATTTGAGGGAAAATAATTTTGAAGTAATGATGACCGCGTTGTTCCTCTTATAATCCCATAAGATAACTAAGAAGGGTATAATTGCCCTATAAGTAAGCAAACTATTTTCCAAAGTTCGGGAGTAATTTTGGCCCTTTTCCGTTATTTAAACCCTTTTACAATTTCGATCAAGGTAACACGCGAGTATATAAATTTCTCCCCAAACTAATTTCTTCTTCTATCCTTGTATTCTATCTAGTTCCCTCTTTACTTGTTTGATTTCCTTATTTTTGCATCTTAGTTGCTATCAACCACAATTCAGATCCCTAAGTGTGAGTTTCGAACAGACAGACAATTCTCAGTTTCAGACTCTCGAGTGTAAAATTAATTTTGATGTCGTTAACTTTATAAACTTCAGCTATTCTTTAAATAAGAATCCAAAATACAGCTATTTCTGCAATTGCCTCACTAACTCGTGTAGCATTTAAAAGATGACTTCCCACAAGAAACATTTTCTTAGATAGTAATCTCCTTACCAAACATACCTTTGAAAATGACTGACATTTAAGTTTAACGATATGTACTTTGGGTACCACAGCCTATCGTTACACAAGGAAAAAGAGGGATCAGATCCACGAGATATGTCTTTTGTAGGTTATGTTTTAGGTGTAGTTAATTCAATACAAATAGACTGCACACCTTACTTTATAGATAATAGATATCACGGCGAAAACTACGCGGTGCCAGTCTTAAATAATAAGAACGGAAACTGACATTGTTACACAAAAAGTACAACAAATACAGGACTATCTCCAGATGACTAACATTGCTTAAATAGATTAGCATATGACACAAAATATAGAGAACGTACAAGTTTCTCCTGCACACCTACTGAAATGTCCATGTATTGAATAGCCAGCCACTCAAATCTTTTCAGCAAGTGAAATACCAGAGGATACTGGGAACGTTTCTGTTCATCCTGTTGCTATAGGACCATTCAAGCACAGGATGAGATGCACATCCAACGATAACTTATCAAGTTGTTCATCAGGCTAATTTACAGGTTATCATGCTGATTTTTTGTGCTCATAACTTCCATGGAAATGCACATCCCAAAGAAGACGACTGCTTTGTTCTCACACTAATCTACACGTAATCATTGGGAGCTTTTATGCTCATCCTTTTGCTAAAGGCAGCCATTTTGGTAAAATGCACATCAAAAGACAACCACCACTTTGTTCGGCAGACTATTCTGCAGGTCGTCATTTGTGTCATTCAACCTGAGTGAAATGGCAAAATTACAGAGCTAAGGTATAGCGTCAACTGGACAAGGGCAACCAGCTCAAGCAGCAGCAGCAGCAGCAGCTGGAGAAAATACACACCAGACCGACCAAGAAAAAGTAGGAGCCAAAACTGGAAAACCCGTTATAGGATGTTGGTTAGCTTGTGAAACCTTTGTACAACAGCGTGAAGATCATGCGCTTCATACACCTCAATAAGTGATCTAACCGCTCTGAATACTACATCTTTCTTGTGGTTAACAGAAGAGTAATATTCGGCCTCAAACTGGTTAGGTGATTTCTCAAGAGACATGCAGACCAACTTAAACCACTCCTCGAAGAAGGATGATTTCTACATGAATATAAACAGAGAATGAGACACAATCTTAGGAAAGAGATAGTAAAGCAAATACAGATTTTAAGAACTAGAAGCCTGACAGAGAACATATACAGAAACCTCCACATTAGCAACTCAAGTATTTCGGTATAACCTTATTATTCAGATTCTTCATTTATTTAAGTTTTCTCTTTGTGTTCTCAACCCCACTGCTGCAATTACATATCCCCCCCCCCCCCAAACCCCCACCCCAACCCCCCCAACAAAATAATTTGGAAATCTACAGAAAAGACAGTAAGACATCTATTGTATATGTATTTATATGAGAACATAGATACTACTGAGTTTGAGTGGAAGATTCCAATGTAAACTTTTAAGTACTTGAGTCTTTAGTGAAGTGAAATACTACATTTTGTGTAAACATATTGGAAGACACTGCATGCAACGCAATATAAATTTATGAAAGGTTAAAGGGCCAAATATGTACATGTGCATGTTTATCTGCTTCCATAATAAGGACTACTCTCGCAAAGCAGTTATCACCATAGTGCGTACTCTAAACTGATGAGTCTAGTGATTGTTACTAACACATTTGACCAATTTTTCTTTATGTCCACCCAAAAACGAAAATTCATGTATTATGGGCATAAAACTTTTTACTCCAATACATCTCTCAATCATGTCCGAGGTTAGACGCTAAGCAAATTCATGAACAGACTGATTCTACCATCTTAAGAAAATTCAAAGTAGCAAGAAGACCCAATTGACAACCCTCACTTGGTTAAGATAGACACAGAGAGTCAGTGTATCCACCATTCAAATATTGGGAGGCTGCAAATATAGTTTCAGAGGCCTTAATATATAGACACTTTTAAGCAAACAATCCTATCTATCAGTGAAGCCGCTTTATCTAATGAAAGCAGATAGAAGAGAGCAATACAAGCATCGTGTTGCTAGGTGAAGCAGCCTGCAGGCTGCACTCTAGATAGCGAAAGTGCAGTAGCCGAAAGCATCACAAGCTTACGCTCTTACCCGAGTAGCAATGGGCACAGAGCTATTTCAACAATTCCCATTTTTGTAGATCGAAAGAAAAAGGATTCCAGGAAATTTATTCGAACCTAAGTCTTCCTAGATTTTCTATTCCAATCACGGCTTCTTACTAGGTGATACTAGTAATAGTCCAATTTATGATCCTGACGAGTCTTATCGGAATAATACAGGGAATACAGAAATTATAAACTGCACCTGCTTGATAAACCTGGGCACAACTTCAGACAGAAAAGTTAGAAAAACATGCACATCATTATTTCAGTCTGTGAAGACAGGTTAGAGGTGGTGGAGTAATCGTATAGAGATTTGGCATATCAAAAGAAACTCAAAATGTGGCAGAAGTAGTTGGAAATTGGGGATACATTATGGAGATTGGAGAAAGACAACGTAGTGATGCAGGAGCATCATGTGGCATTCCAAGTGAACACCCAAAAAGAGCAAGCATGTCAGGAACTTTGGGAAAGCATAATTACAGCTCTCAATATTGGTGCAGAAAACTTGAGTTTTAAAACCTTTATACTGCCTAAATATGTTGGTGCAGAAAACTTGAGTTCTAAAACCTTTATACTGCATATACAAAGTAGCAACAGCTATGCACAGAAAGAAGCAAAGTGGTACAATATCACCACATAAATCGTCTGCCAGGAAGCCTCTTTAGAATACAAAGTCTTTTAAAAAAAATATATATATATTATAAGGAGGTTTTCTTAGGAGAAACAAATTGTAGATTCTTAAGCACTGAATTAAGACTAAAAGTCTTACCTTCATTAGGAACTCATGGACATGGCGATCATCTGTTTTCGAAGTGAGGCCAAGCAAATGCAACATAGTTGAGGTCAGCTGCAGAAGAAAAATTCAGTAAAAAGCTGTTCGTGAAAAATAAATGAAATGGGAGTGATCAAGTTTGATTAAGAGGAGCGAGTTTGTCAAAACATTGAATTCATGACACAAGATTGCTGCTATCCACCAAATACAGGGTGAAACACTTTTAACAACACCTATTAATCAATAATTATAACATATATCTCAAGTTTAAGAGGGTGTTTGGATGACCTCTTTCTTTTTAATAACCGTGATGTCCGGCCCAGCTTGCGCGCACCTCGACTTATTCCAAGGGATACCTGCCACTTCCCACCAGCACCAGGTACTAGGTAACCAAGGGTAGAACTAATGGGAAGAAATTACCTAATGTTTTAAGTGCTTTTTGGCAAAAATAGTTTTTAAGCTCTTTTGTGGTGTTTGGGAAATGTAAATAGTGTTTTTAAGCACTTACTTTTAGGCTAAAAAGGTTCAAAAATAGGCTAAAAGCTAAAAGTTGGGTATCCCCAACTTATGGCTTTTAGCTTATAAGCTACTTAAAAAAAGCCAATCCAAACACCCTCTAAGAAGAAAAGTGTTCAGCTTATTAATTTAATATAATAACCCTTTAACTAGCAATTTCAACATATGCTTCGGAAAAATTCCAAGTCAAGAAACTACACCGCCAGGCTACTACTGCAACAATTTCATATCGTAACATTAATATATGAAGGTAGTCGGGACAAGAAAGGGTACACAACTTTTTCATTTTCGGTAAGAAGGGGTATAAAACTTGTACTCCCTCTGTCCCTATTTGTGTGACACACTTTCCTTTTTACTCTTACCACAAGAAGAATGTCACCTTCCTATATTTAGAAACAATTAAACTTTATCATATGATTTACAGCCACACAAATATCTAAGGCTTGTTTTGGAAAACAAATTTCAAAAGTCTTCCTTTCTTTCTTAATCTCCGTGCCTAGTCAAATGGTGCCACACAAATTGGGACTGAGGGAGTATCTGTTTTATATGAAAAGATACCAGATGTTCGGACATTTCAAAGCATACACGGATATTCGTAATCTCCTTGTTGGCTATACTTCTAATTTCTTGCTTGTCTAAGTAAATAGTTAGGAGCTCAACCTGCTTTTCAAGTGCCAACCTATATTTCAAATTTGATGGTGACGAAATCTCATCAGAACTCAGACTCTCGACAACATGCTGCACACCTTGAAGGACACTAAAGAATGATCTGCCATAATCTGCACCAAAAGGGTCCCAGACCATGAAGTCAAATCGAAAATAGGAAATAGCTTGAAGAAATACAAACGAACATGACCGACAGTTGACTCCAAGAAAACAAGAAGAACCCTTCCCCCCCTCTGACCTTTCAACCTATATCTGCACTGGAACTGCATATGTAAAATGACCACAAACTTCTCCTACTTTAATAATTTCTTGCACTAACCATTAGCATGGGCTTGTCCTATAAGAAGTTTTTTTGGCTCTGACCTATTGGGTTAGTCCTACTTGTTAAGTGGCTTTTTGCAGTGCCAATGAGCAAGTTTTAAGCAATGTTATCAAAGGCGCGCTTAAGCCCTGAAGCGAGGCTCAAAACATGTCGCTTCGCCTCACTTTATGTGCGCTTCAGTGTCGTCACCAAGGCTCGAAGACATACTTTTCCTTGCCAATGAGCCTCTCTTGGAGAGGTGACACTAGATGATTGATATTTCACTTTATCGTAATATTTTTACAATTTCTTTGTCCATATATTCATTATTCATGCTTATTATTATTAATCTTGGACTAAACATATATATATTTGTATTTTTGCACCATTGCGATTTTTTTCATTAAAGCTCGCGCTTTTTTTCATTAAAGCGCTTTATTTGCGCTTTGTGCTTAAAGCCCCAGCTGACCTAAGAGCTGTTTTGCGCTTTTCGCTTTTGATAACACTGGTTTTAACTACTACCACTATGCCTCAATCCCAAACTAGTTGAGAGGAAGAAATGCAAACACGTTCTAAAGGAACAGGAACAAAAACCTTTCTATAAGCCAACTGTAAGATGAGATATGAAAACGGAAGGTTAAAAAGAGAATTCACCGTTTAAGGTTGCTGGAACAGCCAAAGCTGCAGCTGCTTGTATCCTGATCTTAAAATTAGAGGAATCACGGAGAAGTAGCAAAAGAATGCTAAAAACTGATGACGCCCTGCAATATTAACTTGCTATTCAATATATATCAGACAATATATATGCATAAACAACATAAACTCAAAAACTGCAAACATATAGAAGTAGATTGAGGCATGCCTGTACATGGGAATACCAGGAAAAAATTTCGAACTTATCAAAATCAATACAAAATGGAATAATGCACCACTCAAGAACCGAATTCAGTTGGTGGATTGCATTTTGTGACTGTAGCAACAACCCCGCAATAAGAATTTTCCAACCATCAAAATAAAATAAACAAAAAGAGAGAAAAAGAATTATGTATGCATCACGCAACAACCCAGCTATTTGTTGTTTACATAATGCATCTTAAAACTTTGTCAATAACTGAAAGTGTCAGTAGCCTTCCGAATCCCTTCCTATTTTCTTTTTAAAACTGTAAGCATAGTTTAGTAAGATGACAACTCCTATAGTCCTACGCAACCTATCTGCTTCAGACTATCCTATGTTAAAACAAGTTGTGAGTGAAAATTAACACGGCAAAGGCAACAAAGATTACAAGAAGGCAGGTAATAAAGTTTTATCAATGGTATATTTCAATGTAGCTCTTAATAGAAAGGGATTGCCGTAAATCAAGATGCAACTATTGCTAGCTGGACTGCTAGCTGGACTACTAGGTCAAAATATAGGTTAATATAGGTCTTGAACTGGATTTTTCATTTTTCTCCCAAAATGTTTTCTTTCCATATAATGTCTTCATATTTTAGGGAATCGAGGATATCACCTCTCTCATTATGCAGTCTGTTCTGATCCTCAGACATGCCCCTGCACCTGCATCATCTTTTACTTTTCTTAAATACTTTTTAAATGGTGCTTGAATTTGTTAATGTCCACTTATGTGATCAGACCATGTAAGTAACCAGGTTCTCTCTTATGCCACTTGTATACATTATTTTCATTTATACTCTCTTCTACTTATGGCACTGCAAACCCAATAGGAGCCCTTGGATGAGATTGATTAAGCAACCCAAAAGATGAGATAATCAACTTGGTCCTCATCTTCATCCTATTTGGCTCCTCAAGTTGGATATACCCAAGTAACTCCCAGAACTTGAAACAATTTACCTACCAATGCTTCTTTTAAGTTAACATGGATTTCTGAGGACGAGGATTTCACATACTGAATCAGGTAACAAAAGCCATCCAACATCTCCAGGCACAACGACATGGGCATCCAACATCAATAGAAAACAAAGACGTGCTAAATAAGGACTGGAACAAGGTTAGCAAGTACTCACCAAACCATGTTTTCCAGCTTCAACGTTGGATTGGAAAACAAGTTGCTCAATGAGTAGCAAACATTCCACTGTACCTGATAGCAAGGCCGATCTTTTAAGTATGCAGTTAAGGTGTACTTGAAGGACACATGTAAAATTCAAGGTTTGATTTCTACAATTCCTCTTTTTTTCCTTTGCTTTTTTGTCTGATGCACGCTATGAGGGAGAAGAGAATACCTTAACGTTTCCAGTTGTAACACAAGAAATAAATGCCTGCACCATCTTCTCAAGCCATTTAAAATTTTCCAAGGGAGCGGCATGTGGACTTCGACTTTCTCCCAGATCCTCGCAAATGGACAAACCTTTTGTGGGCTTGCCCCCAGAAGATCCGACCACTGAATCTGCTTGCCGGTCATAAGCAAATGATTGACTTGAAAACCTAACAACTCTTGAAAGGTTACCCAATGCTCTCACAGCATTTGCTTTGACCTGACATCACAAACATGAGAAGTAAATTATAGAATACAATATCTAACTTGACCCCAAAAAAAAAAAAATGGAAGTAGCCGATATAGCTAACAGCATGGCTTACCTTGTCATTATCGTTCGTAAGTTGTAAAGCACAGTCAATCAGCAAGGAGATACACTGTGAGCTCACTGTTGAATCATTCAGATAGAAGAACAATAAGACATATGAAAGTATTTTACACAACAAACAGATCTAAAATCATTCAGAAGTTTCATAGGACCTGAAAAGAATTCCTCAAATCCATGTACATCAACGTGGTGGCGAAGTGCATCACATATATTAGCTAAAGCCCACGAGGCTGTTATGCGAACCTGAAAGTTATCACATCAAGATTTCATGTACCTTTTTTGCTAGGTAAATATGTTGGAAAGATACGCAAAAACGAGTATTGAAACCAACCGATACTGAGGAATCATGACTGTTGTCCACAGCAGGAGAAATGAACTTGTCAAAAATCTCTGCACTGCCACATTTGAACATATATTTACTCACTAACAAAGAATTGCCTAAAGAGTCAGCTGAGACAAAATATAATTAAGTAAATAAAAAATATTCTCATTCACAGTTTAAGCTTAGCTTAAGCTTTTAGATGAGGCGGGCACACAATTCAACATCGTATCCACTTAAGAAAAAAATATTTTCACATGTTTGGCCCACGAAAAAGAATCAGGCTCACATAAGGGAGCATGTTGAGATAAAATATGATGAGTAAATTAAAAGTGTGCTCTGACATTATAAGCTTAAGCTTTTAGATGAGTTAATCACACAATTCAACAGAGTCCAAACAATGCCTCCAAAGAGAAACTAAGGCTAGATGAATCTGCATTACCTTTGGAAAATGTGTGGAAAACAAGCAATTACACCAATAGCACGACAAGCAGCTGATCTAACATTCGGAACCTCATCACTTTTTGCAGTTTTAACCTGAGAAGATTTCACAAGTACAACGTAAATCCATGGTATCATTCTGTATACATGACAAAAAAATAAAGCACCAATGCATTAATCAGTTATGTAGCAAAAACATACACAAGAGCTCAGGATGAAGTCTTGTTTATCCTTTGGCAGAGAAAAGAAAACTGTGGCAGTTATTCCAGCAAAACAAGTAACTGATGCAGCCCTCACCTAAAGGAGCAAAGCAAAGTAATAGAATAAATGAGTCATATAGCAGCAGGCTGGCAATACCTATGAGAGAAACCAATATAAGATCTCTATGCATTAATTGATATTGAAGATTAGCATGCATGCTCTACAATATTCTGGGAGAACAAACATTATTCAATTGTGTGGTCTCGTTAAAGATTGTATTGTTAGAAAGGGAACACCATTATGTATTTCATTATATCCCAAAACGGTCCATCACGTATGAGTCGGAATCTTTTACATGGCCAAGCACGTGACAATATTTTGTTGATGATTCATTCTGAGAAATGAAGCTAGAATTCCTGCTTGCTCTGTTACCAAATTAAAGTTTGTGAAGTGCCTCAAGTAAAACCTTGAGCAGTTAAGAGAGTAGATACATAAACATTTATTTAATTTAGATTTGCAGTATGCATCCTCATATGAGGGCTGATATTTTCTTGAACCAAGTACTTGAAATATTTTGTATGTGTATTTCGTTAAGGCTAAAAATTGAGACCACTTTCTGATTTGATAACACCTTTATTTGTGTGGACTGCTGCATCTAAAGTTTAAACTGTAAAAGGGGCCATATTTAATAATGCAATTATGTCTTTACACGCCCTCTCAAACTGGGCCAAAAAAAAAATTCTTGCAGCAAGCAGGTTGAAATATTTTCTAGAGGCTGGTAGTAAGACTTGAATCCAGGACCTTTGCATGCACATACTACGCTGACTTTTGTGAACCCTCAACTAAAAGCTTATGCTGTCAAAGCGGACACTTCTCTTTACTTAGTAGATCTTAGGATCCAACATACCAGTTTTTTTTTAATAACCAAGACATCCATTGCTTCTAGCTTCAAAACTCGATAGAATGTGGGCCTGCTCATCTATCCTTCTTCACTTAAATACTAAACTTGGTTCACCAGCCAGAATCTACCACACATCCTGCACTTGCTACCTTTGCCCTTGAACCAAAGCCCTGGGCACACACAAGTATCTTCAGACTAAGCTCAAACGTAAAATTTCACTTTCTCCTTTTTACCCAACCGGAAGAAACTCAATAAAGAAAAAAGAAAAGGAAAGCAGTAAACAGCTTCTTGCTTAACACCGTAATGAAGTAGAGTATACGGAGATCAGATATCTTGACTGTGAGAGCAACATATGAAGACTCATCTAAATTTACTAGCCATAAGAATTCAAATTTTCTCCTTGTCTAAGAAAATGTAATGAACAACCCGAGAATTGAGATCTTTCCATTTACCAGGAAAAGAGCTGTAAAAAAGAGAATTTGAAACTATTTTCTCCTCCTCTAAGAAATAGTTACTAAGTGAATATTTATAAAGAAATTATGTATATTTTGGAAAATTACATGAAGTTGTTTTAGGTTCAACCTCTATTTCTATTGGGATCTCTCTTCCATCTCCTTTCACTTCGATTCGAGCACAGTGCAAGTGATTTTTTACGGTTGTCCTCCTCGTTTCAATCCATCCTACACTATAGTCTCCAATTTCTTTGAAGACTTTCTGAGACCATAAGTTTAATGGTATATAATTTTAGGCATATTCAACTTTGGGAGCTGGCGTTGTGGGAATATGTATACATCTCCCTATGAGCAGCAAACAAGTCCCTTCAACACCATTCTGAACATCAACAACTCCAATTCATACAGTTACCTAGCAGCTTTTTATCGGTTCTCCAATAACAAGGCAACAATACTAATAATGAGTTGCTTGAATTTTAAAAACCATAACTTATACATGAATTCTATAAGTACTTGAGTAGGCAGTACACGTAATTCAGGGGCTACTTTTGCAGCAATTGCAATTTAAATAAACCTTTGCTATGTGCAACTTATTTTCTTCTTTTCTCTACTTCACTAACTTCTTATTTATGGTACAAGTAATAAAATCTAGAGAAAATGGAGAAGGTATCTACGAACTAACCTTTGGAGAAGAATGCTGAAGGATAAGAGGCAAATGCCTAACAATTGCTTCCAGCCACTGCTCACTTCCTGACAGCTTTTCAGCTCCATCACTATTTACAGCACAATCATGTCGCCCATAAGATGGAGCCGACGAGATTGTTTTTAACTTGACATAGTCAGATGTAAAGGGGCTATCAAGTGATATATCACTCGAAAGATCTTCAGTTCCCTTAAATCCAGAGACTGCACGAAGACATTCATCCAAAACCTGCAGAACAGTCATGTCACAGTAACATCCAAATAACATAGGACAATTACAAAAATAAGAAATAGACCCCTTCTAAACGAGCATTTTCTTCTTTCTTGTTTTAGGTAGAACTTATAGTTGCTAACGCTAAACATTTATACAATAAAATGACAAATTACAACTAACAGATTTCTGAAACAAGGATCAAAATTAACGAGCACTTAGATTCTAATTAACTGCACATCCTTTTATCAATTCAAATGTAAATGGTTTCACAAAGCCTCATGCAGATTGATGCCTTCTCTGACTATCCTACCCAGCTGTGCTTTTTCACCTTTTGCTCTTCACACCTACAAGCGTATAGTGTTACTTCTTCTATCCCAATTCATGTGAAGGGGTTCGTAGTACGAGGGTCGAAACACTTAATTTTCGATGTGAATTTGGGTGTTAATTCTTCAAACTATTTAATATAAAATTTAGATATTTGAAAACTACATGAAAAGTACTATGAGTCAAGATAGCTAATGATTCAAAATATTTTAAAAAGGTTTGAGAAAATCGTAGTCAAAGAAAAAATTGTTCGACTCCTCAAATATTAACACCTTCACGTAAAATGGGACGGAGGGAGCACATTATTTTCTGGCAAGCAGAATGAGAAGAGAATGATCATCATGTTCTTGTAACACAGCCGAAAGTGTAGGAGGAAGAAACAGAGGTCAGACTATGTTGAAACCTAAATTGGACGAACAGCAACCAAAGGAAAAAATTACAACGGAGTAGACCATGAAATCTTTCGAAAGAAGCCAAGAGCATGTGCAACCTGGAATTTAAGATATGCAACTAACAAATGACATGTTAACAAGAAAAGACAATTGGACCCAAGCAAATAGGAATTCTATTGCAGGAGCACATTAAGCAGTTTTCCCATTGCTCATCCTAACTGTCAAGGAAAGGTATACGAGCACCTGAATTGGGAGGGGCCAAGCAACAGAATCTGCACAGTAGAGCCCTATAGAGCTTCACTAAAAAGAACTACCACGACTGTTTCCTAGGTCAAGGTTAAAGTGTAGAAAACCCCTATAAAAAGAACTTTGGTGTGCCATATAAACAGCCGAAAATGTATGAGTTATAACTTACACATGTTTTGGTGCGTCATGTGCAAAGAAGGTGAAAATGTGATCACCTTCAATTATATTGCAGCATAGTTAATTGCACAATAGCGATTGTGAAGAAATGGACCTTGGGCCCAACTCAACCCCAAAAGCTAGCTCATGAGGAGGGAATTTCCCAAGTTCATACGAGGAACCTCAAACAGACCCTCAACTAACATGGGACTTAACACCGATAAAGATAACTTCTTGTATTGCTGGAATGTTTGAAGAGTCGGGAGAAAACAGAAACAAGCACTGCTGGTATCACTGGAAGTAATTTTAAAATTTTGGGGATAAGAAGACTAACTTGCACATGGTGTTTGTCGACCTTGAGAAGGCTTACGACAACGTCCCAAGAGAGGTCTTACATGTTCCTGCACAATTAGAGTGATTAAGGACATGTATGATGGAGCCAAAACCCGGGTGAGGACGGTTGGAGGTGACTCGGAACACTTTCCAGTCACGATAGGCCTGCACCAGGGGTCCGCGCTTAGCCCGTTTCTGTTTGCTGTGGCTATGGACGCTCTGACAAGCCACATTCAAGGAGAGGTACCGTGGTGCATGTTGTTTGCAGATGACATTGTGCTTATTGACGAGTCGAGGAGCGGTGTTAACGCGAGGCTGGAGGTTTGGCGACAGACTCCGAAAGGGTTTCAAGTTGAGCATACGAGGAAGTTCGGCCTCACGTGCGGTGGATACTGGTCATCAGAAAGTTTCAAGTACCTCAACCAACATGGGACTTAACACCGATATGAAATGGAAGCTCGCGTCGGGGGTGTTGTGTGATAAAAAGGTGCCGCTGGAAAGTTCTATAAAGCGGTGGTTAGAAGATGGGACGGAATGCGGGAGAAAACAGAAACAAGCGGGCATACTGCTGGTGATTCGGGATAAGGTGGGTGTGGCCCACTGTGGTGAATAAGATGCGGGATTGAGGTGGTTCGGCCACGTACGGTGGAAAATTTGTGAGAGAGAGAGGGAGAAGAAAACTCCGGAAAATGGAAGAGGCTAGTGGGGGGCACCTTTCTCGACTAGGAGTATTTTTATCAAAATCTATCTTTGTTATTTTATCATGACTTTGTTGCTCTTGCTATTTCTCATTTTCACATGATTTGCAAAGATTTTTTTCTCTTGTTTCCCTTGTTTTCCTTGTTTTCTTTTGGTAAAGGGTCTTTCGGAAACAGCCTCCCTTCCTTCCACCTACACTTTACCCTCCCTGACCTCACGTAATCCGTTGGGTATGTTGTTGTTGTTGTTGTTGTTGGAGAGAAGAAAACACCCAGAATTCTTCTTTTCGATATTACTTTCCTATTTTTTGGAACACCCATGATATCCCTATTTACTTAGAAATTGGTTGAACTCTCAGCTCGGAACTACTTATAAGAAAGATTCTCAGATAGGACCTTCTTTGCCGTCTTGCTTATGCATATACACCTTGAATCTGGGATTCATCCTATGTTTTCTCACAATAAAAAACCTTACTAATCATCAAAAAAAATAAAAATTCTTGACTAAAGTAATCAAGTATATTAAAAGCCACCAATGGCTTACCAAAGCAAATAAACTTCCTATTTTTCCTTAAAATGTACAAATGTGAATATTGCTTTTAGAAAATAATATCAAAAGTGAATATTACCTAACGATTGCATTGCGCAATGAAGTGATAACCCCATAAAAGGCGTATCATTTGTGACTCTAGCCTATAGGTCATTTGCATCACATTAAATTTCAGGAGAACAAAGGATTGGGATAAGTTACCTAAATTCCTCGTCTTTTCATTTTGTTTTCATCCTATTGCAGGAAAAAATTACTTCAACCCCCAAAAAAAATGAAGTAGAAAAAACAGAGAAAGAGAACTTTGCATTCAAAGAAAATAAACACACCAGGGCTTTCAGACCGCTAGTGTAACACAAGCAAGATGGAAGAAGCACAAAAGAAGGTTAAAGAAAACCAAAACATAAGCAAGCTCTCACCTTGATTGAAGCGGTTATGACTTTGTCTCCAATTGGCTCATTTGAGTTTCCAACATTATCTCTCCAAGACCTTGTCTCAGGAGAGAAAGTCAAGACTCCATGAACTAATTGGGAAATCTTTTCCCAACACAGCACCATCCCGCTAGGATAGTTGTGTGCCACAGCTCTGACAGCCTAGAAAAAGTACGAAATAGAAAGATTTCAATGGAGTCAACTAAAGATTTCAATGGTGTTCAAAATTAGAACATTGTTTTCATTTCAATGCCAGAAGAAACAAAAAGTAACCAAAATAGAACCACCAAACAGGCTAGTTGCAACCACCAAATGTCAAATGAAAACTTTATGCATGTCAAAGACAGAAATAGGAAAGAGGATTATCTTTCACCACTAGGTGTTTGGCTTTGGTATTGTTTCTTTTTTCTTTTTCTTTTTCTTTTTCTATTTCTTTTTTTCCTTTTTTACAAGGAATATTATTTAGATGCACAAGAATTGCATTTTTGCTACTACATTTGACATCACTTGTTCAGCATCTTCAAAGTGGTGCTTCCCTCAGCTACTCCTAGATCAATTGATTGTGGAAGAGTCCTGATTGATTATATAGTAATTGCATACAGAAGATAGAGCAAATATTTCATAATAGAAGACCAACGGGACAATCAAAAGACAACATTTACAGATTGGACCCCAAGAGCTCCCAAACTGGATGTCAAAACATCAGCCTGCAAGTCATTACAAAGCAGGACAGATAGTCTTGTAGTGCAATTGACAAAAGTTTGTACAGAGTTCACATGTTCTATGCACGAGACGAATGTAAGCAGCTGTAACAGTAGCCTACCAAAGGTAGTTGTAACAGCAACATGTTCTGTTAATGTGATTGAAGGGTAAGAAGAGTATAATGGAAGGTCCAAAAGCAAAGAATATATAAATTTAGCTTTTAAATTTTTTTGATTACTCAAAGCTGCTATAGCAACCAGCAGTCTGCCTTTCTTTTTCCCTTTTTCTTTTCTATTTTGGTTTGGGTGAGAGGAATAAAAAGCAGAAGAGTAATGAATGCTAGTTGAAAGGGGCCAATAATACTCGGTTTACCCTCTAAATGCATGGATTACACATCAATAATTTGCTAACTTCACAGTGAAAAAAAAAAAAAAAAAAACCAGATAGCACACAAAAGTGTGTCAAAAGAAAAGCCGGCTTACATGAAAGAAGTATGCCATGACATGGGGGATACCTTTTGAATTAATGGAATGACTCCACGGGGATGGCGCATTCAAGCATCAGAAAAACAGTGCCAAACAAAACAAAACAAAAATATAACATCTTTAGGGGACTTTAATCTTTTATAATTATCTTTAGGATATCTTTTCTCTGTTTTGGATTATATTTATTAAGTAAAATTAAAGGAGACAACAAAATTAACCAAAAGAAGAAAAGAAAAGGGCGCAGAATTCGTAGAATTTCATACAGGACAAGAAAACCTAAATATCGGTGATGCGTGAACCATTCTCCAATGAAGCACTTATGTTTAGGTTCAAACATGAAAAACTTATTTCTGTTCTTTTCCTGCTACTCCATCTTTCTTGAAAGACTTTTGGATTCCTTATAGCTTGACTGATCCATTACCTGAAGTGCCTCAAAGCCAACTGTTGGGCTTACTCCTGGTTCACAATACCGAAACAACATAGACAAAATGCCCGACTTCGATTGAGTACTGATGAAACCTGAAAGGCCATATACAGAGGCATACTATCAATAGTCGAATTGATAAGCAGCCAGTTAACTGAAATTTTAAAAAAAAAAAAAAAAAAAAAGGATTTCCTGAGCGATATTCTACGTCAGAAAACATACATTTTGGTTTAAACAACAAATTAGCTAAGGAACCACTTGCACTGTCTAACTTAAAACAGAATTTCCAATATTTTAACAAATTAGATAGCCTACAATGTAAAGCTCTTGATTATAACGGATTGTAATAAAGCATACTACAGTAGTTACCACCTGAACCCATGCAGATTGTTTTACTGATTATTCAGCCAAGGGAACAATGAGATTACCTGCCGATACTTCTGCCACAAGCATATCTTTGACTTCAACTGAAAACGGTGAGACTGACAAGGCTGCACTCAAGCAGTTGATTGCGGTTGCCTGCAGACAAAACCGTGCATTTGATTTGAATAAAGCAGCTACATAGACACATTTGTTTTTTATTCTGCAATATATTATTATGATAGCCACAGTTTCAGTAGACTATAAAACAACAAGACGCTCAAATAACTCCATGAAGCTGTCTGTCTCAACCTTAAACTGGATTCCAGATAATGCATTTAAAGAGCAACAGAGGGTTATATATCAACAGAATATGTCCAACTGAGCTTTTAATATAGCATACTGTAACAAATTTGAGAAAAAGAAGAATCTGGGGATGCTGCAAACGAAAAATAACGCACGCAAAGGTTAGAAAAGGTTTACTACCACCCTAAAGAAATTTGATTTGAAAGAGCTTCACTATTTTCTTCAATTGGGTTAACAGGTGACAAGAAACAAACTGAAGAACTTAATTGTCCAAGGAGGAGGCCCATAAACACCTGGGATCTCAAATTCTGTTAGTCTTTGAAGTAAGTCTAAGAAGGTAACAGTAGAACTTAGAGAAAATGCACTATATGGTCATTGGTAAAATGTGCATGCGTGAACGCAAACTAATAGTATTACACAATCCAAAAGAGCATAAACCAATAAGTGCAATGGATAATATAAGGTGCCAAAGCTCGAATATTAATTCTCAAGTGCCACTAAATCATGAGGGTCACAATAACCCGTACATAGCCCTAGGATTGAGGATATTGTAAAGCAGAAGAATCCAGTTGAGTAATTCTATCTGAAGGTGAATGTAAATATCAAAATCAGAAAGGTACATTTTGGAATCACTTGTGTGCGTTGATGGGCATCAAACAAAGTTAAACATCCTAGGACTTTAGAAGATTATAGAACGAGACATGACAATCAGGAATACAATAATACCCCTTTTTCAAAAATAACAAATAAATAAACAAGAACCCAGAAAAAGATAAAAGGAAAAAAAAAACACATAAATAGAACTTTTCAAACAGAACTACAAGATGCACTAGGTTAGAAATGATTGAAATAAGTCGCTCAAGCTCCAATATTCAACCAAACAATTCCTAATTGTTCCTTGGATATCATTTTTGGCAAAGCCTAGCTGAATCTAAATTATTCATCATCAGTGCCTGTAAATTGACATCCCGTAATTGATTTTCAGCATTCTTGGATAAGCAGATCCTCAAAAAGCTACAGCTCACAACTCAATGGGACTAACCAATAGGATATTCTGGTCATTTCTGGACAAAAAGCCTTCTTCAATCCTAGCTTGAATAGAAGAGATAACTGTTGGCAACAATTCACGAGGCATTCTGGAATACCTGCAAAAGGATCACACGGACAAATTCAAGTTTCCACATATTAGAAATTCCGGGGTGTTAGACACATATACAGATTCATGAAGATCTCCACCATAGAGAATATGTTTTATATCAACCCAAAAGGACAAAAAAGCTAACCACTTCAATTTCCTAGACTTCAAATATTCACAATTGCACATTGAACAAAGAATAACACCATGACTGAACTCCTGCTATAGGTTACAATACGCTCATTTTTTCCAGGATAGACCCTAAATACTTTTTGATAAATAAAATATTAATGCCTATTGTACTTATTAAAAATTACCAATCTCCTTATGTGAAATTTCCTATTTCAAAAGCACCCTTTAACTAAGGACATAAAAAGTCCTAGGAGGACCCCATGTATATAGGCCTTAACTTAGCAGACCACTCCCTCTCGGTTGCGAAGTGGCGATTTGATACTCCAATCTGGTTTCATTATGAGGGCAAACAAGATACTTCCACCAGCATTTCTTTGTCCGTCTTTTTTCTATTTCCTCCATCACCCAGCTGGTAAGCGTAGTGCGCTCTCTCCAACACCCCACCCCACCCCAACCCCCACAAGAAACACCCTCTTCTCCCCAACTCTGCTGCCATCCCCAGCTCCACCCTCCTACTAGCTTCTTCGATTTCTTATTTCCCTACTCTGTGCCCACACCTATCAATAAACCCTCCTGTTTTGCCTCAGCATCAAATCTTCTTACACACTCCTCTCTCCAACCTCCATCCTCTCAGTATTCAGATGTCACCTCTCCCTCCTTCCCACTGCTGAGCGTGAAGAAGAAGAAATCAGAGAAAAACAAAAATGAGAAGGAGATATTAACATTTATGTTACTAGTACGAGAAAAGGCTAACGAAAGAGAAAATGGTATACAAATAGAATGTATGCCTGGACAGGAACCAAAAGCAGGATAGAGTGGAAGGGGTCAAATTGCAAAGAAGAGAAAATACACAAGGATTATAGAACTTGCCACTCAAAGAATTTGGTGTATCACAGCAAAAGAAGTAATCATAGCGATGGTGTGAATGCTATTATACACCAGACATGATGCCATGGCTGTTCTGAAAACGTTATTATGCACCAGATGTGATGTCGCTAAGATGGAAAAATAGAAGGATGGGCCTCGTTGCTATTTGAGGCAGAAGGGTCAGAGCAGAGAAAAAAGGTTTGGGTTTTAAGTATCATATTCCAAAGAATCAATAACTAGAGGGGCTCTAGAGCACCTTATTATAAAAGGCAATGTAATATAAACAAAGATTAGAATTGAACATTTTAACAAGATAACATAATTGAAAACAATTTGCGTAAAATTCTTTGAATCCATCCGCTTCCACTTTTGTAGCTATCTCTTCTTCCCTTCTCTTCTCTAAACATTCCATCCCAGTCCCTCTCCTTATTTCTCTACCCTAAGCAAGCTTTTAGCTTTGACTTTTCTCCAAAAAGAGGAAACTATTTCTTGACTGCTAATGGTCCTTTTCACTAATCACTTCATCCAGATACTGCTCAAGAAAAGGTAATCACTTCATCCAGATTGGGAATATCAAACTGTAAAGCGTGCAGTAGGTCGATTTTACTTTGGACTCCTTCACCTCCTGCACATTGAAGTGAAGAAACGGAAAGTTGTTCCCAATTTCCTTCTCAGGTCATTTGATTGAATGACAGGGCCACCTCTCCCCCACCACCTTTCTTTCCAATCTCCAACCAATAGCTTCTCTCAGTAATTGCAATTTTCATAGCAGCTAGCGCAAGCCTGCTCTCTTCTTCATCTTCCCCTCATCCTCTGTTCATCTCTTCATTATCATCTTCAACTTCTATGGATTATTATAATCTTCAACTTCTATGGATTATTATAATTGAAGTTAGAGCCAAATGAAAGATCCAGAAAAGAGGATGAGTGGGACTGAGGGACAGTGAGGATCCTGGTAATTAGTTTATTGCTCGACACGTGAGGTAGTTCATGGATGATGTCTACTTGTTGATCTGTCTTATAAATATTCCCATTTCCTATATCTTTACAGTTCTTATTGTTCAAAAATGGTAGTGCTAGAGAAACATTTAACTATATACAGACTAGAAATTGAAACCCTGCATCTCAAATCAACTTGGCACCTGAAGTATGAACTTTTGTGCTTTCATCTTTTACAACACTTGTGTTCACCAAACTCTATTAAGTCAACAGGGCATAGCAGATCAGTTTTATTGGTATTAAATATTAAGATCTTCCAAAAGATGTAGTGAAGATAAGAGCTGATAAAACTGAATGCTAAGACAGAAGAAAATTAAAGGCCGTGTTTACATTAGAAGAGACTCTTACGGTGTGGATGTTATCAAAAGCATCAAAATTTTGAACAAGGACGCTAGCAATCCACTGTGCGTTTCACGTTTGATTAAGTATAAAGTCCCTACCATCAGACATTGAAAATAAAATCAGTTAAATTCAATTAAAAAGGGATGTCAAGAAGGCATCTTGAAAAGTAGAGATAAAAACAGAGACCTCCCATAAAATCTCCTTAGTAACATGAAATTTGGATAATAATCCACTTAATTTAACTTTTTGCCCACCCTAAAAGGATAAAGCATTCACCCCCCACCCCCCCCCCCCCCACACCCCCTGCCCCTTTGGTTCAAATCTATTCTTGAAGTGTGGTGACCGCCTCATTTAAAGCTTAAACCGTTAGAGAGAAAACACTTTCATTTACTGAATTATATCTTCCACAAGCCCCCTCATGTATGTATTGATAAGCACGTGTACAGTCTAATTCTTTTTGGGAAACTTACGTAAATGTATCCTTCGGCCATCCAGTTTACCAAACATGGCCGAAGTATACACTACCTAAATACTTCGGCCGTATATGTTGTGTATAGGTATGCATAGGTATGTACATTATATTATATGTATAGATATGTCTATGTTGTGTATAGGTTTTTCTTTAAATTGGTAACATGTATATGTTGTGTATAGGCATGTACAGTATATGTATACT
This sequence comes from Lycium ferocissimum, assembly GCF_029784015.1. Lineage (NCBI taxonomy): Eukaryota > Viridiplantae > Streptophyta > Magnoliopsida > Solanales > Solanaceae > Lycium > Lycium ferocissimum. The sequence continues at coordinate 25,399,860 of NC_081353.1, read as the reverse complement.
TAGTATAAAGTATACACTACCTATACACTATACATATTTTGTAATAGATGGCCAAGTGGTATAATTTTCCCTTCTTTTAATGGATCAAGTACGTGAAAAAAATTCCTAGCGAAAGGTGTTGGTGAAACTTGAACTCAAGACCTCTGCTTGTTTAGATAGCATGTTGAAGTGTGTGAATTCTTAATCTTAAATGCTAAGCTTTTAGAGAGGGCACATACTTTTATTTAGTTAAATATCTTCAACCTTATAAAACCCTCCCTTATTTTGAATTTCATGTAACCAAACTTATTTTTCTTACATAAATTGACTGCTTCCTCTTTGGATAACAATAATTTAGAAACTGAGAGGATAAGAAGATTTGTTGAACTTTGCTGCATGTTTAAAAAACTTCTTTTGTTTTATATAGTGGTCAATGAAGTAGGTAAAAACCTTTGACACCAGGGTTCAAATCCCAGCAGAGACAGAAAAACTAGGTGAGCTCTTCTCATCTGCCAAAACCTTGGTAGGCAGAGTTACCTGATACATGTGCTTGTAGGAGGTAGTGAGTACCTCATGGAATACTCAAGGTGTTCACAAGCGAGCCCGACACCACCATTATCAAAAAGTTATATATAGAAAATTTTTAAGCATCTTTTTGGTTACACACACACACACTCTCTCTCAACAATGTAAAAGTATGTGATATCTCATCGAAAAGCTTAACCTTTTAGAGAGAGCAGACTTTTAATTAATTAATTGTGTTATATCTCAACAATATACATATGTGTATGTATGTGTACGTGTTATTGGGTTCTCTTATTTCTTTGCATATGTTTTAGAACAAATTTCCTAGAGATATTTTCTATTAAATCCAAAGCGCAAGTTTTTCAATTCATATAAAATGCCTTTGGTTGCTGAATTTAAGAAGGAAAAAAAAGAGGGGGGGTTCTATAATATTTAAGACGACATGGGAGGTATCTTGTTATAGAAAGAAGCCTTAGAGAAGTCCGCTAACATAACCTAAACAGTTAAAAAGAAAACAAGTCGAGCGCAAATTCAAATCAAGCTGAAACCCCAAACCAAGCAAAATTTATGATGTACCTGAGTGCAGCTGCATTAAAATCTGTCCAAGGGAGCTGGAGAGCGCCATAAATGAGCCACATTTAGTTGATTCCTTGAATTCTGCAACCTGAAGAAAAACAGATGATGGAGCATCCAGCATAGCCCTGATGGCAGAGGCAGCTGCAATCCGTGCCTAGAACAAACACAGTACGCAATGTTAGTAGCAAACACAGTGCTAAAATTCAGTTGATACTTTTTGTTTTTGAGAAAGATAATAAAAATTCAGGTGATACTTTGCTGTACAGGTTATGAGAAACTAAATTAACATGTAGCTGTAAAATAATTATACTTCTTTTACAAGAATAAATTATACTTATCCTTTAGTTGCAAATATTACTTCTCCTTTTGAGGAACCCCTCCCTCCTTGGCAGTTAGCATAGGACGGAGCTGGTGAGAGGGATAAATGATAGCAAAAAGTATAATAAAGTAGAAGTACCTTTGGAAATGGATCAAACAGCAAACAACTCATCAATGTTGCCTCATACCTCCTGCAAATAGCAACAGAAAAGGGGGAAAAAAGCAAGGGCAGGTACACCAAACAAAGTAGGAAAGTAAAGTCAGAGACATGAGTAGACATAATTATATAAATTACTTGACGGGATATATCAACTCACTGAGCAGATGAAAAAACAAAAATCTTAACCTTGGCTGTAAGACATCACTAGATGGTAAAAGCATTGTCCACTGAGCCGTAAATGATTTGGGATCAGCAAGACAAAGGTCCTTCAAAGAAAATTCAATTATTCAATAAAAAGCATTATGCATAACCCAAAGAAAAAAGAATCATGCTTAATTGCCAAATTGCTCATTGTGATGTCCCACACACAAGGCTTTGTGAACAGTACATCAATTAAATAGGTACTAGCAGACTTCATACAAGAAGCAAATTCATCTTGGAGATATCACCAACTTATATGAATAAAAACACATGTCTGGAAACTATTGCACAAGCATACTAATTACAACATAAGATATTGCTGACTTACTCTTTACTTATCAAAGAAGAAAAAATGATATTGCTAAACTTACTCAAATAATTACATGAAAGAAAGAATTTTACAAATAGGTGATACTGTGACCCATGAAGCACTTGAGCCATCGCATCGGCTAACTTGCGAAACAAAAGTACATGTACAAATCAGAACTGTCAAAAATAGTCTGATTAACCGGCCAAATGCATCCCTCATTCGCACATATTGGCACTTGTTCACCAACAAAGAAACAACGAGGATTAAAGAGGGGCATAACTTTGGAATATGTGCTGCAAAACCTCTTTTTTATACATAAGGCAAAGTTTTATATAAGCACCAATGCTGAAATGTACAACAGAGTACATCAAAACAAGAACTTACAAGTTGTGTAAAGAATGTGCTCCAAACTTTTAATAGTGGTAACCTACTCAGTTTTAGTGAATATTAGATTTTTCAATTTTTATTTAGAGGACTAATCAGAATTGTAACCTAAAAGGGTTTGATGGAAATTGCTAAATTGAAAAAGAACAAAGGAACTCCGAATTAAAGCAACCTCGTAGAGGTAGCAAGACAGTACAGAAGATCAAGAAATCCAAAACGCTAAATTAAGAATAATTACACATACCAATTAATTTAAGGAGAATTTACCAAGAAACATTTATTGATTCATTTTGTAGTTATTCAATTAGATGTATCCAAACAAACCCAAAGGATGTATCTTTGTATGTATAATAGAAAACAAAATCAACGGAACAGATCTGCCAAGCTATCCCTAATACTAACACTATCCAAATTGGACTTCTGTTAATAATTACAGGTGCATTGTACAGTAGTTTCTCCTCTTTCTGATCCGATCAAGTTAAGTTCTATTTCTCCTACTTTCTGATCCGATCAAGTTAAGCTTTGGATAGAACTGGTAATCATAAATGCTTAGGACACCCTGATACAACAACACTCCAGAGCAAAGTTCCACAGGATACTGATCTTAGTCAATGAGCAGCACATCCGGGATCTTGAAGGTCAATCACTATCTCATTAAGAATATTGAACAAGTTAATAGCCAGAAACTGGATACAGTTTCCACTGTCAAATTACTTGTAGATTTTCTTTTCAATTTTTTTGGTACGTAAAATATTTCATTACAATACACCAAGTTGGTGTCAGAAGTATATATCACTCAAAACTAATTAATCCATTGGACTCTCTAATTTTCCAGCTATCTGTACAATTTAATAGTTAAAAAATTTTGCACTGTCAAATTCCATGTAGATTTTCAATTTTTTGGGTAAGTCAAAATTTCATTACTATATACGACCAAGCTGGTGTCAGAAATATATACAAAATTATTTGTATGAATCGAACTGAGTCATCCACATTCCACTGGCATCTCACAAATCTGTTTGCACCGAAAACATTGCTGTGTAGTAATTGAAACTGTTTGTACATTTTCTTATTATTACATAATAGCTATAAACATGCAGATGATGCATACCTTCCATGTATTCTCACTTATTACTTTCCAATACCATTAATATATATGTTCTTTCATTCTGTTCGTTAGCAAAATCTAGTAAAATTATAAGGTTCCAGAAGTAGAATATGAGAATAAAAGAGTCTCTTTCACAAATTTAATTGGAATTCAAACCATTCGAACAAGTAAGTTAGTTTAATAATACCTGGATACAGATGATCGCAGCTAATCTAGTCTTGGCATAGAGTGTATTGCAAGCACCCCGCCCTGATCCATCACTATCACTGTTTTCTGAATCAGATGACAGTGTTAGTGATTTCTCATCCTCCAACTGCAAACTTTTTAGATTTTTATTCCGTAAGTGTGGAGGCATATATCGACCGGTCTGTGGTTTTGTTGATTCTGTCAAATCGGGCTTCATGCTCGCAGAAGTAATCTGCTTCTTATCAGCGATGGCAAACATTTCGTGTGATTTATTCGTAAGGCCATAATGAATAAAATTCCTCAAAGCCACAACAAGACCTGCCACCTAAGAAATAGAAGTACATGGATTACAACTTTGAAAGTCGCTATCTATTAAAACGTTGTCTTTGTCTATCAAAGAAAGGGGGAAAGTAAAATAAAAAAAGAACGTCTTCAACATCAAAGAACACAATGCAGTCCTTACATGGCCAGACAACGGTCCCTTGGAATCTGTAAGAACCAAGTGCAGGCAATGTAGAAGCGAGGAATAAAACCTGGCGAAAAGATCTACCATCATGTTATTGATAAGAAAATCAAGACATTATATACACTTAAGCAAATACTAAGCAAGGAACAAACAACCCAGCCCTGCACCCTGGTCCCCCCGAAACAAAGAAAAAGTAAAAAACAACTGAATAAGAGGATACCTGGCAGTGGCTCCATCTTCCTTAATAAGGGCCTTAGACGCCACCATTTCCAAAATGTTTCTAAGGATCTAATTCACAACACAAAATCCCAAATAAAAAACTATTAGTGAATTTTAGGAGGCACATAAAGCAGTATAAGTAGAATACCCACCTCAATTGTTGATTGCCAATTGTCAACTGGTAAAGAAGATCCAAATCTCGAATATAGTTCGCCAATCATAGTAAAAGCGACCATTTCAACTTCCCATAAACTGCTGGAACCAGATATTTTTTTCTTGCCTCTTGAATTTGACAAATTACTTGCCTCTGGTTGAAAACTGGAAACAATTCTGAGCAAAAAATTTAGCAGCTGCATGTGATCAGCTAACAGACCTGTTCTTTCACTGGCAGCCAAAAGACATCTGAAAATAGTAGATGGCAGATCCAAGAATCAGAAACATCAACAATCAAAAGCTCAAATGTGGTGCATTCGAAATAACAGAATTTGTTTTAATGACTAAGTGAATGACTACACAACCCTAAAAAAAAATTGGAAGTAACAATGGCACAGAAGAAAAGGCAAGTAACGAAGGCACAACAAAGCATTCATGCAGAAACCAAATAAGTAAAACTAAGCAAGTGCTTCCTCTATTCCAAATTTGATAAGTGACGAGACTGAGTATCTGTCATTTGAAAAGTACAGATTACGGGATGAAAGAAAGATGGAAAATTCAGAGAATGGACACAAAAAAGGAAAGACAGAGAACAAACCTTGAAGTCTCAGAACATTGTTTTATGGCTCTAACCACAGAAACATCAGCAGTATTAGCTTTCTCAAGAGTTTCAACTATGCTCCTTAAGGAGTCAAACAACAGAGGCCAAGAACTAGAACTCATCTTCAAACCACGATTATTGACATAGTATATCTGCAAAACAGCAAAACATGCTAGTCAATATAATGTAACGTTTATCAATCTTTGATCAAAGGAACATTTCTTTTTATGATAAGATGAGAACACAATAAAAAGAGAATTCTCATAAGTCGGATTCATGGTAATGAAGATTATTTTATCTCTTGATAACATTATCCACATTATTATGAGCTTTCCGAGTTAATCAAGCACCAATTTTCTTCTTCATATGGGGAGAATCTCTGGGATTTTTCATTTCTTCGAGAATCTTAATGGCGAGGCAGTAGACCTTGCAGCCCTTTCCGTATGTTAAGGTCCATGTCCTTAGATTAACTCCCAGAAAAACTTTAGCTAACCCCTTTTGGTCTTTGAGCATCTATAGTTTTGCCTTTCAGCTTTATTTATTTATTTATTTGAAAAACTAAATGCCCCTTCGTAAGACTTTCAGCACAGTGCCTTAGTTCATGAAAGACTCAATATGACAGACATGTTGAACGTATAGGCCTAACAAGGCATTATTTCTTGACGGCTGATTGGCTCTGCTGAGCTAGCAGTATGGAAAATCAGCTACCATTAGTTCTCACAATGCTCCTGACACATTATCTGTGGCAACATTTACCGGGCATATGTGGTGACAACTAGTTTCCCCAAGCCATTAATCGTCTCCGTGTTGTTACAAACTTATAGGGCTTCGCTTATTAGGAAAGAAAGAATTATAAGGCTTCAACTTTAGATAGGACTTGGAGGCCCTTCATGGATCTTCATCTACAGAACTTGATCTTGCTCCTAGAAAATGTGTCGTATAGACTGGTTCTTTTGGAGGCACAAAGACAAAAGTCTTTTCAGACATCACTTTCTGATGATGATGATGATGATGATGATGATGTTGGGACTAGCTTGCGTGTACCTTGAATATTCCACTGGGTACCTGTTACCTTCCACCAGCACAGGTACAGGGTAACTTTTCCCACCAAGGTCTTTTCTGACATAACTGACAAATTCAGTTAGCAAATCATTGACTTTATACAACTAATCTTAAATTCAGTTAGCAAATCATTGACTTTATACAACTAATCTTAAATTCAGTTAGCAAATCATTGACTTTATACAACTAATCTTACTTTCCCTGCTTAAACAAGAAGATTTTCTCTTCTTCGTACCACCTCTTCTTCTCTCCATTAATCAAGCTTCTAATTATAAATACATAAGATATAATGGGGCAGTTGAGCTGCACAGAATACCTCATTACTCAATTACAGATCCCACAATCACCCCATTTTCAATAGGACATATAAATATCTAATACATCTATAATTGGGGTATCTCATAATCTAGAAAATTAGCGGCCCACTTCATCATAACATAATCTATTCAGATACTCCCTCCGTCCCAATTTATGTGGCATCATTTGACACAAAGTTTAAGAAAGAAAAGAAGACTTTTGAAATTTGTGGTCCAAAACAAGCCTTAGATATTTGTGTGACTGTAAATCATCTCATAAAGTTAAATTGTTTCTAAATATAGAAGGGTGACATTCTTTTTGGGAGAGACTAAAAAGGAAAGTGTGCCACATAAATTGGGACAGAGGGAATGTAACTCATGTATATCCCAAACATGCTCAATTTTAACATGTCACCAATTTTAACATGTCACTGATTGAGATGAAAATCCAATTGCCTCTTTAGTTTTTCCTCTACCCAAACTCTGAGGTGAATTAATTAAGCATCAAATTTAATGATATATTCAAAACATGCACTATAAACGTAGCAGCAGAAAAAATATTAATATAATAACTGAAAGCCAGTTTGACAGATAATATCAAGTCTTTTCAGTTTAAATAGATAGATGAATTTGGATTCCTGAGACTTGTAGTATTTCTTTAAAACAATAATATTACTAAAATGTGTCAACCAAGAGTGCCACATAAATTGAAGTTGAGGGAGTAATATACAACCTTCAATCAATCAACCACTTCTCAATCTCATATTAGTGGAATCGCCTTATATGAATTCTCTATATCCATTTCATCTATGTTTCGGTCCATGTCATTCAAATGCTGAATAATTCGGCTTTTAATGCACAGCAGCATTATCAAAAGCGAAAAGCGCAAAAAAGCTTTACGGTCAGCTGGGGCTTTAAGCGCAAATAAAGCGTGGGCTTTAAGGAAAAAAGGCGCAATCGTGAAAAATATATATATATATATATATATATATATGTTTAGTCCAAGACTAACAAACATAAGCATGAATAACAAATATATGGAAAAAGAAATTCTATAAACATTGTGATAAAGTGAAATATCAATTATCTAGTGTCACCTCTTCAAGAGAGGCTCATTGGCAAGGAAAAGTATATCATAGAGCCTTGATGATGATACTGAAGCGTACATCAAGCATGGCGAAGCGCTCAACATGTTTTAAGCCTCGCTTTAGGGCTTAACCGTGCCTTTGACAACACTGATGCACAGCTCATAAAAAATGGTTTCTTAAAGCAAACTACAGGTTTTGGAGGTTCTTTAGATGTCATACATATCCCGACAACATACTAATTGTCTGAGATGTCAATTCGAAAGCTCTATAACATACTAACATAAACTCAAAACCCAAAATGGATATCAATCAGAATTAGGGAATGTTCTCTATGTATATCGATATGTATAGTGGGATCGTATTAAATAAATAGTATGTTATTATTTTAGATTTAACCAATTTGATGAATTACTCCTAAAAGGTTGACATCAAACTAGTGCTAGTTCACCTCAAACTAGTGTTAATTGATGAGTTACATCGAAAACAAAAAAGTAAAGCCACATTTATATGGAGTATTATTTCAATTCCAATAAAATGTTTCACATCTAATTGAACTCATACTTCCTCTGTTTCAATTTGTTTGGCTTACTTTCCTTTTTAGTTCGTTTCGAAAATAATGCCTCTTTCCTTTTTTGGCAACTCTTTGATTTCAACTTTCCACGTGGCATGTTTAAGACCACAAAATTAAAGGGCATTTTGCTACAGTATACATATCTTTAGTTTAAGACCACAAAATGCAAAAGTCTTATTTTACTTTCTTAAACTCCGTGCCAAGTAAAAACCAGACAAACAAGTTGAAACGGAGGGAGTACTAATCCAAATCTTGAATTGGACACAGACACATATTTTGCTGCATTTGAACCTAAAATCTTATGGTAACTTTACCTTAACCATGACAAATTATATCAGCTATGCAGATAATTGACTGCAAAATTATTAATTCAATCCCAATTATAAAAGCACCCACAAAATATTATGATAAAAATTTCATCTTTATCATTCCAAATACTCTTTGTGTTTTTCTCTTTTATTTAAATTATTAAAAAAGGACCACTGTTATCTCAATCCCAATAAAATGTCACAAATTTAATTAAATTCTTGCTACTTCCTTATATTTGAGAATGTTACAAATATATATGTGTGTGTGTGTGTGTTACTTTTCTAAATTGTACCAATTGTGCATATAATTGACTGAAATTTATTACTTCAATCCCAATTATTAAATAACCCACATAAAGTTTTGATAAAAAATTTCAATCTTTATCATCCCAAATTATGATTGAATTTTTCTTTCTTTTTTTTTTTTTTTTTTTTTTCTTAAGACAAGTTTCTCAGAAATTGATAAGTAATATAGTTGCAAATTGGATATTTAAATTAAAAATAATTGAAAAAGGAGAGAAAGGGAACTTACAAGTGGGATTTGAAAGGGAAGTACACAGGCCAAACAGAGTAATTGTTACTTTGGTGAAAAATAAGAAACTCTGTCATGATTTGAAATTGTGCTAAAAAAAACAAATATGAATTCGGGTCGGGTTAAGTGTCTGAAACCCGATATAATGCGTTTGGGCTTGTTTGGGACTCTATAAGGGCCCAAATTCTTCTGTCCAAAATGGGCCCTTTTCTTGAAGTTTTTGCACGGATTGTCCTTCAAACGCAGAGGTCTTTAATTCGTGTTCAGTGGGCTTTAATTTTTATCGCTGAGGCTTACTTGATGAAAATATCCAGACCTGTTTCGCTCGACATGATTTTTTATTAACATTTTTATCTTTGAAAACTGAACTTTTGTCTCGTTTGGCATAAATTCTGTAGGAATTAAATTGTGCGGCATAAGTTCTGTAGTATTTTTCAGATTATGTTTTGCGTTGAAAGTTTTTGCCTCGTCGGGTATAATTTGTATGGATGTTATGATACATATGCCGAAGCTAAACATAAATTATGCCGAGCGACATCTAATTTATCTCGCGCCAAAAATGCTGAAGGGAAAAAATTAAAGACCACAAATTTGAGGGGCAAAAATTAAAAACCACCCCGAAACAGGGGCATTTGTGCGAATGACCCTTCTTAATAACTATTGGCATTAAATTAGCAAATAATTACTTGACAATTAACACTTTTCTAATAGAGAGATTTGTATTCAACAAGGATCCTATTTCGTGTACTCAATTTAGCAAGACATGGTTGCAGCTTTTTTCATCGTTAAGGCGTATTCTCAAAAATCTTATATCTACGCTTGTGACATTATAGGCGTAATTTTGTAATATTACAGTTTGACCATTATTAATACATAAAATATGTCCACTTATTTTCGGACACACAACATCAAAACAAATTCTCTACATATGAGTTTTACTTCTGTTTTAAAATGTCAGCTATTAAAACATACACATTATCTAAAAGGTCCATTTGGGCCCTTCAAACGCAAGAAGCCAAGGCTGAAAACTTTGAGATTTTGACATAGGATTCGACTTGTCATCTTTTGCGCTCCAATTAAGGGCAAGTTATACATTTGACGGTCAGTCAAAAATAATTATATTTCCTTAGTTAATTTTGTATCTGTATATATTCAAAAAGAAGGTTTCAACATGCCTGCTTATATGTCAATAAATTCAAAACTAAGGGCATATTGGATTTTCATAATTTTCCAATACGTGTATTTCATCCTTAACAGCAATAACTACGTAGCATATCCCCATCTTCTAATCCTATGACAGAAAAGTGTTAGAGTCATCCTCTGTTTCATGTGTGGCATAGTATCTGCTTTCCTTTAAAGGAGATTATATTATGTATAACGCATTTTGTATTATTTTACCGTTTGCACTTCATCTTCTTAGTTTCTACTACTTGTTCTGATTTGTGTTCTTTTCGTCGCAAAATAATGGAAGAGTTAAATTTCTTAATGGGTAAATTAATAATAGTATAGCACTAGAAGAATATGCAGAAGGAAAAGATGAATATGATGCAGATTTTTGTGTACATGACAAGTCAGATGTGAAAGAAGATGTGAAACTTCACGCCTTGGGAGGATTTATTCAATCACATAGTTTGGGCTCCTAAAATATGGTGCCCTTGGGGCTTTCTATTTGATTGTATCGAAAGGCCCAATGAATTGGGATTTCCCTATTGGTCCAGGTCATTTCGGGGCAAGCGGATCATTTATGATGAAGAGGATGTGCTTCAAGATCCTCCTAGCCATTATCCTACTGCAATAATTCTTGCTAAGAAGAATGCCCATGTTGTGGCAATTCCACCCAGAAGGTAATGGGTTACTCCTACAGCACGCTCTTGTATAATGCTCAGTATATCTAGTTCAGAAATTAAAGTGAAAGGGCCCAAATGCTCAGATAAAGTTGAAGGACCCATCTTGAAGAAAGTCAAGCATTCAAACCGGAAGATGGTTGAATGTCCTCTATCTATTTTGTAAAAATTTAACAATTTCACTTTGCATGAATATGCTGCTGAACAACTTTATGATTAATTTTTCGGAGGAAGGTCTGATGGATTCCATGTGAAATAAGTAGACAAAACAATGTTTGCGAGGTATGTCATGAATATGAATTTGAAAAACAATACTCCGTCCCAATGTTTCCGGGTTTATGTGAAGGCTTTAAGGCATCTCTACTTGTAGAATTACAATAGTGGAAGTATTTAGCGGTTTTTGATCTTTATATTCAATATTCAATATGTGTAGTTCTTTATTATTTAGTTTAGAGTACTTGTTGCTTAATTTCTACAATGTGGAATTTCTAAGTTAAGAAGAAAGGACCTTTATACACTTACCTATTGTTTAAATTATTTGTTAATCTTTCTATTGTGCCTTTGCTCTTCAGATTTTGCTAATATTGAGATACAGTACTAGACACTACAATTTATTTTATGTTAAATTTTTGTAAATACTTTGATGCTTTCATAAATGCAAGTCTGCTGGGCTAGAATTTCATATTGATGTTGCAATTAGCAAGCTCATGGCGGCCTTATTCATGGAAATTTGACCACATCAAACATGTTAATCCGCAAGAATACCAATCCATTGGTAGGTGTTTGTAAAAGGTCTCTAATTTGAGTCTTTGTGGGTCTATTGTGTAGTATCAGTAATTGAAAAACTCTATTACAATTCTTAAATAGAGTGGAATGGATAAGAGGTTTTGATATATTATGCACAAAGTAGTTTGGGATTGACGCATAGTTCATTGGTTGATTTTTAACCTGTATCTTGCTAAATAAATTGTAATTAGTAAAACAGTATTTTAACAAGTATTGATTGATTTTGATCTGAGCTTTACATCAACCCTTCTAGAAGATGAAGCTTAAAATTTATATGTCTCAAATTGCTTTAACACTGAACAAGCTTGCCCAAGATGTGTATTCTACAATTTGGTAGTCATCTTCCCTTTAATCTTCTCGAGTTGGCAATAATGTGATTTTTACATTAATTGCCAAGCCGACTTCTTGTGTGTTTCTGAATTGCAACTCTTTTTAGTGCGAAGAGGTACAAAACATGCCATGATTGGATGAGTTGGCTCAACAATCTACTTCATATCTAGGTAAGTTGTTAAATTGAAAATTGTTCGTTAGATTGTTGCTTAATTTATCACCTCTATATTGATTCTACAGCTACTCCAAACATTGCAGGACGAAAATCGAAAATCAAATATACTAAGATGGAATACAATAGTGTTATAGTTTAGCGCCGAGACGACTATCATGATGAAATATTTGTATTTTTTCAGTTATGCAATTTCGTTTGTTACTTGTGTGTATCATTGATTTTGATCTTTTATACACTGAATAGGGCTCCTTTTCAAAGTGTATCTGCCATCAAAAAGTGCTAAAGTTCAGTTTAAGATAATTTAAAAAAAATCTATTTAATTTTACAATACTCAGGTTTAGCAAATAGAGTTGATTCTATACCCTTCAGTTCTCTCCCCTAGTATATATAAATTATATGCTTATTATGTATATTATACATATCATATATATGCTGGTTATTATTTTGGTTGGCGTCTATACAATATAAATATCCTTTAAAAAAATCATTTTTGTTCATATTTATTTATTGAGCTGTTAATTGTTCATTATGAGGTAACACTTGAAGCCCTACACCCAAAAAAGAAAATAATACAACTAATATTTTGATAGTCAAGAAAATACTTTCTTTAATAAAAAAATTTAACTTATAAAACTCGTAATTTATAATATTTTCATGTCATTTCTAAACAAGTAAATTTTATTACAATTCAATTCTAAAATTCATATTCAAATTTGTATTAAAACTTAAATATCTTAATTCTCATTTTTAAGGTATGGCAGGGATAAGACTATTAAAATTTTTAAAATGGAATATTTACCACCCTAAAGAAAAAACATTCAATTATTGTTTATATTTATTTATTATTTTTAATTTCTTCATTACGTGGAATTTTTTTAAAAAATTTGAAAAAATGAATTTTCTTTTAAAAAACAGAAAAGGGTCAAATATACCCCTCTACTCTATGTTACTGTTGAACTTAATCCCCAAATACTTTTCGACATACATACCCATTTTTATCAAGTTTATATCCCGTTAATTTGTTTAATTAAACAACTCAAATCAACAAACTAAAAACCGCATATCCGAATAAAACCCAAGACCCGCCCGACCCATTTCCCCTCTTATTTTTTCATCTCTCTTCTCCTTCAACATCAAAAACAAAAACACCCAATTTCTTCTTCTTCAAATCTCAAAACCCATAAAAAAAACATGCATTCAAGGAATGGTTTCATTGTATAGAAGAGGAACAAGAGCAATGAGTGACCTCATTGTTGCTCATGTAATCGAATCAGTAACAAAACAAGAACTGAAAATTTGTGGTGAACTCGGTGCTTGAAATTACGAATTGGTTTGATTGTTTGGAGCTGCTCTTTTGTGTTGGAATTGTGCTAGCAATTGATATAAAGAGCCGGGTAAAATTAAAAAATTCGAACTCCGATTGTTGGGTTCTTAAAAAAATTGTCCAAGTGCTAAATTATTCTACTGAAGTTGATTGGATCTGTTTTGTTGAGCTAAGATCTTAGATTAACTACTGTTTGATTGTTTTCCTGCAACATTTGTGTTGTTTATTAACACCCTGTTTGGATGGAAGTTGAGCATTAGATTTTCTCTATTTTTGCTGATGGCAGAGGTTCTTAATTTGGAGTGGGGATCCCACGGGTTATGGGCCTGGTACGGTTTTTTTATGCAGGGTATATTTACAACTTTATCGGACGGTAGGAGTATGTATGGCGAAAAAATAGTATTAATGACTTCACATAATAAAATAAATAAGTATTTGATCTTTACATAAAAAAAAAATATATTTAAAAAAAAAAAACTGAAAATTTGATTTTTTTAAAACCCGTTTTTTTTTTAAATGAAAAATGGATTTTATATATATATATATGGAAAACTGGATTTTTTTTTTTAAATGTCTTAAAAAAATTTAGATTTTCATGATTTTATTTTTTTAGGACACTGTTATTTTCCAAATAAAATGTGGAAATAGTGTTTTTTCTTGTCAAAATGTGAGAAAATTGCATTTTTATAAAAATTAGGAAAAACTAATTATTATTTTTAAAAATGTGGAAAACCCAAACTAAATTTTTTTCATATATAGAAAAGAATAATCAGTTTTATACATTTTTTTAAAAAAAAAAAATCAGTTTAGAAAAAACTTTAAGCTTTAATGATAATTAATTAGGTATAATTAAATATGAAGTACCCAATTAAAAAATAACATGTGTTAGATTTTATTCTTCTCACACTCCAAAATCCAAATACACTTCAAATTAATTATATTTTTAAAACTGAAATATCTTAATTCTCACTTTTAAGCTATCGTTCTTTTTAGAACAAAGTATGTAATATGGTCAACAACGAACTAATCCAGGCTATTTAATAGTATGAGTTTTATATCTGAAAAAAGAGTTGGTTAAGTGATTTATCGATATGGTGGAACATAGTCAAGTCCAATTTGTGCATCTACATTTATATTTCTTCCTATCAACTATGTATTCGTACTCTATAAAATCTAGCATAACAAACACTACTTGTCCAAAAGTTCTACTTCTATTGGCTTGATCATTCTTCTTTCGTTTAAATTAGGAGGGTATATTTTGTAAGTTCTCATAAGTATTTGGTATGAAATTCTATGAATGCTTTGATCCACAAAAGACAATGACATCATCCATGACAAACTTTGCACACCTAATCAAGCCAATTCTTTAATGTTAGATAAACCTGAGTCAATCCTAAAGTTAAAACTAGAAAGCTATCTTTGACTATTTCTTCAATGATATTCAATAAATATTTATTACAATTATGGTATTAACTTATTACAATTATGGTATTAACAAGAATAAATAAAAAGAAAAAACTCGCAAGTCTCTTAGTTATGTTGGTCAAAATAATTAAATTGAATGACTTGTCATTAGCCCTCGAAATATAAATATTGCACTAGATTGTCCCTTACATATATTGATGTAATGGATAAACTTATAGGATAGATGTTCGAATAAGTGAAATTAGTTAAAAATCGTTTTTATTTTTTCATTCGTTCCATACCAGAAAGTGCAAGAGAGGGGGGATGAATTGTAACATTTTCAATATTTCATTCGAGAGTAGTCGAATGTTGATAAGAACAGTACTGAATTAATAAAGTATGTTGATGTCCTTCAAAGCGAGCCTTCTAATAGTCTTTAAAAACTACATGTTAGGCTCTTTGATAGAGATGACAACCCAAAAGTATTGATCTTTGAAAAAAAGAATTTGATTGGTCCTATTTCTAAGAATAAGGTTGAGCTTCTATTGATGGCACGGTAGAGATCTTCTAGTCTTGATTTGCAACGATCTTTAATTGCTATTGCCTTCCTGACTTTATTATTTGTATGTTTTTTCTTTATTTCTTTATATCTTTGTTGTTGAAAGACTTCTTGATTTATGTGAAGTTCTTTGATGGCAGATTTTCTTTGTTTTCCGCTTGATTTACTTCAAAAATGAGTAAGTTGATTTTCCATATGTGGTTTCCGCTCTTAATGTTTTGATTTTTCTTTTTTTCTCCTTTTTAGCTTTCCATAAAGGTTTTCTTGCATAATTAAATTGATTGTCATTAAAATCTTAACCTCAACAATTTTTTTTTTTTTTTTTTTTTTATGATGACAATTTAAGAGTCACAAATGTAGTCAATTTTCCAAAGTTGTAGTCGACTATCATCAATTTGAATTTTGGATTCTTCCTAATTTAATCAAGTCTCTTTGTCTAAGAAGGAGTCTTGATGATGGCATCCTTCATAACATCAAACTTCACAGTCATGAAGGTAGCAAATTCTTCAAATTTGGTAGAGATAATAATGGAGAATTCCTTAGTGCTATTTTGAATCTTGGGGCTACCTTAGCAGCCTCCTTGATGACCTGGTGCAGTTTAATATGGGTGCGAGTAACATCAACATCAGCCTCTTTTGTGACAGCTCGAACCTTCTCCATCTAGAATTGAGTGGCAACAAGGACATCTTTAAAGGAGTCCAGCTTCCCATCTAAGCAGTCAACTTAGCAAAAATTTCGGTAGAGTGATTGATTAGAGCAGGATTGGAAAAGGTAGAGGGCTTAAACTTGGACATGGCAAAGGTCAAAGAACCATCAGACAAATTTTTTAGAACCCAAGAGTCCTCAATATGAGTGTATCTCATTACGAAAAAGGCTCTAAAGTTATAATAATGCTTGGCATGCAAAGAAGGATATTCATTGAAACTTATATTATTTGCTTCTATTATGCGAGTTATCAACCTGCCTTAAGGAAGATTAGGGGGATCTGAAGCATTTTCCAACATATAGCTAATGACAAAAAAACAAAAAGAAAGCTTGATTTTGCATTTAGTAACCATAAAATAAGTGAAAAGGGTATCACGTTGAGTAAGGGTGGAAAGAGAACCTGCTCTTCATTCCTATAAATTTAGAGGTGGCAAAACCAACTCATTTTTTAGTAATCTATTTAACTCAACTAAGTTTAAACAAGTACTTGACCGAATAAGTTGCACTTGAAATGACTCATCGATTTATTGGGTCAGAACAGGTCAAAATAATGTGATCCAGCGGAATGAAATGCAATCCAAACATAAACAATTTTAAAAAGAAAAATAAATGAAAAAATGGATCATATCGAATGGATTGAGTTATGATTTATTACCTGAAATTCATGTTAAAGCCACTAATCATGACAACTACAGGATCATAAAACAAGCCATTCGGTGAAAAATGCGAGCATGAATAACTCAGTATTGGTGCAAGTTGATCGGCCAAAGCGAGGTCGACCGGTACTTTTTTCTCATTCTGGTCTTCTTTAACAACATGGATGCGATAAAAATGGTACAACTGTTTCAGCAATTATATCTAATAATCAACAGATCGCCGAGAAACAAGGAGTTTCTAGTGATAGATATGCTCTGAAAACGATAATCGATCAGAATTTACTGAAATTAAAGATCAATCCGAAGAATGGTGTAAATTCTCTGAAAAATTCACCCCCAAATGCAATCATGAAAAGAGTAATTTTGCTAATAGGATTCCAAATGGGCATTGTTCTTGCACAGATATGGGATCTAGAAATAATGGAAGTAGTCCTAATTTCTTATCACATTGTTTCATCTCCACCCCATGATGATCATCATCCAGATTTTCTACCTCTTGCACCACCCACTCCGTTGGTCCTGATTTTGTCGATTAACTATGCACCAACACCAAGTTATTCGTACCCCCATTTTTCACTAAATAGGTTGTTTTATGATCCTGCAGTTGCCATAATGAGTGGGCTCAACATGACTTTCAGGTAATGGATTATAACTCAATCCGTGCGATGCGATCCAATTTTCATCTATTTTTTTTAATTATATATGTTCAGATTGCATTTTGATCCATCGGGTCATGGTCTTCAGCTCCAAGAACAAAATCTGGATAAATCAACTTCGAATCTTGATCTTCAGCTGTAACTCTAAGAATAGCAGCACTTTGATTCTCGTCGGCATGAAGATCGAGCTCCAATTTTGGATTCTTAGCTCGATTTCCCTTTCTAAATTAGGTTTTCATTTATGTCGCTTTCTTTCTCTTTCTAGAAGTAGGTTGTCTTTTCCTTTTATTTATTTGATACTCTACAACAACAACAACAACAACAACCCAGTAAAATCCCACATCGTGGGGGTCCGGGGAGGGGTAGGTCCAATTTACTCCTACCAAGGTATGACGGCTTTTAAAAGACCCTCGGCTCAAGAAAAGCATAAAAGCATAAAAAAAAAGTCGGATAAGGCTAAGAAATTCAAAGCGACATGGAAAAGCAATAATATAAAATAAAATAATGCAATCGACACGGGTACACGAAGATAATGAAAGCACGAAATAGTAGATAATAGCATAAATTGGAGCATAAGAAATTATATTGCGATAGCGATTACTAATAAGAACGGATAACGGGACTATCTACTAGCCTACTACCACTAATTGGGTCCTCCAAACCCTCCTATCTAAGGTCATGTCCTCGGTAAGCTTGTAATTGTGCCATGTCGTGTCTAATTACCTCCCCCAATACTTCTTGCCTACCCTACCTCGTCCGAAACCATCCATGGCCAACCTCTCACACCTCCGCACTTGGGCATTGTCTCTCCTCTTCACATGCCCAAACCATCTCAATCTCGCTTCTCGCATCTTGTCTTCCACCGAGGCCACCCCACCTTATCCCGAATATCCTCATTCCTAATCCTGTCGCTCTGGTGTGGCCACACATCCATCTCAACATTCTCGTCTCGGCTACTTTCATCTTTTGAACGTGAGAGATCTTAAGCGTCTCCGCCCCGTACAACATAGTCTGGTCCTAACCACCGCTTTTAACTTGCCATATTTGGTGGCACCTTCTTGTCACATAAAGACTCCGGAAGCAAGCCTCCATTTCATCCACCACGCCCCCAATACGATGTGTGACATCATCGTCAATCTCCCCCGGCACAATAGACCCAAGGTACTTAAAACTATTTTTCTTCCGATGACACCGGGTACCAAGCCTCGGCTTCCACGCTTGACCTCTGAGGTCTTACACTCCAAGTACTTCTTACTCGATCTTAAACCCTTTAGCCTCCAAAGTATGTCTCCAACCCTCGACTAGCGTTAACTCCGCTACGAGTCTCGTCGATCAAGACTATGTCGTCCGCGAAAGATACACCATGGCACCTCACCTTGAATTTTCCGTGTCAATCCATCCATCACTAAGGCAAATAGAAACGGACTAAGAGCTGATCCTTGATGCAACCCCATCACAACTGGAAAGTGCTCTGAGTCTCCTCCTACTGTCCTTACTTTGGTTTTGGCTCCCTCATACATGTCCTTGATCACCCTAATGTACGCCACAGGTACACTTTTAGCCTCCAAGCATTTCCATAGGATCTCTCTTGGAACTTTATTTTTGCCTTTTCTAGGTCGATGAATACCATGTGTAAGTCTCTCTTCCTCTCCCTATCTTGCTCCACCAATCTTCTCACAAGATGGATGGCTTCGTAGTTGAGCGTCCCAAGATAAATCCGAACCGGTTCTACGAAATAGACACACCTCTCCTCACCCCTCATCTCCACCACCCTTTCCCCGATTTCATAGTATGGCTTAAACGCGAGTTTGATACTCTATAGTTGTTACAACTACGGATATCTCCCTTATTCTTGTACGAGAGGGATCATTTCACTCGCCCTCCATTCTTCGGGCATCGAATGCGTCTTAAAGATGACATTAAACAACCTAGTCGCCCACTCCAAACCCGCCGGCCCCGCGCTCTTCCAAAATTCCCCGGGAATCCCGTCGGTCCGATCGCTCTTCCCACGCGCATCCTACGAACGGCCCCTAACCTCCTCAACCTTAATACTCCCCGCAATACCCAAAATCACGCCGCCTTCCCGTATGTTCTAAATCTCCCAACACAATGTCTGTCGTCTCCTTCTTCATTCAAGAGTTTGTAGAAGTATGACCGCCATCTCCGTCTAATGAGAGTCTCTGCTCTACCAATACTTTGCCATGCTCGTCCTTGATGCATTTTGCTTGATCCACATCACGTGCTTTTCTCTCCTCGCTTAGCTAGCTCGAACAATTTACGGTCCCTCCTTTCTCTTCTAGTTCGGATACGCGTTCAAAGCCGCTTTTGCCGTCAACCGCCACCGCCTCCTTCCTCGCCATCTTATAAAGCTCCGTGTTTGTCCACTTCTCCACCTCATCCTTGCTTTCTATCAACTTCGCATACGCCACCTTCTCTTCCACTTTCCGCCGAACTTCTCCATTCCACCACCGCGCTCCTTTATGCCGGACACGTTTACTGTCGAGACCCCCCAACACTTCTCTTGCTACCACCCTAATGCAACTAGCCGTCTTATCCCACATCGGTCGCATCCCCACTACTATCGTATATCCTTCAATTCTCTCCCATCTCCAATAATAGTCATGGTCAAACTACCCCATCCGATCCTGGAGTCGATCCACGACCCTCTTTCTTCCTCGTCCTTCTTGATCCTCAAATCCATCGCGAGCTTATGTCGGGTTGTAAGATACTCGCTCGGAATGACCTTACAATCTTCCGTACCTTTATCATCCTTCCGAAGGAGTAAAAAGTCTATCTGAGTTTTAGCCACCGAACTACGGAAGGTTACCAAGTGTTCCTCCTTCTTTGGGAAACTCGAATTGGCTATCACCAACCCAAAAGCTCTTGCAAAATCCAAAAGTGAGACTCCTCCTCCATTTCTGTCCCCGAAGCCAAAGCCTCCATGCACATCATCATAACCTTCCGAAATAGGCCCGATGTGTCCATTGAAATCACCTCCCACGAATAGCTTCTCAGTAGGCGGTATGCCTCCCACTGTCCAATCCTCCCAAAAACGCCTCTTCTCCTCCTCGCCTAAGCCCGCCGCGCGTATATACACTAATAATGTTCAAAGTGAGTCCTTCAACGACCACCTTAATCGACATCATCCTATCGGTGACCTCCTAACCTCTACCACCGATCCTTAATCATTTATCCACTAAAATGCCCACCCCATTTCTATAGTTCGACCTACCCGAGAACCGGCTTATACCCGTCTACCTCCTTAGCTTTAGGACCTACCCATTTGGTCTCTTGGATACAAAATTAATCCTCATGAAGAATCTTAACTAATCTTCATTAACGTCCCAATGTTCCAAGAACCTACTTCCTTTAACCCACTTACCTCACTAACCCTCGCCTCGTCCCCAAACGAGAACATGACCCTAGTCTACCATCACTAAGCCAAGCCACGAAAGAGTATGAACTAATAAATTCAAAAGTCTAAAGTTAGCAAAATGTTACTACAAATGTATGGACAAATAATGGATATAGCAACCGGAGGGTACCAACTCCGATTGACACAGTCACCGTAAAAAGCGTTCAACTTCCCAGATTCTTTTGTTCATCTTTGAATTATTTATTACACAAACGAGAAGAAGAGAAAGAGGAGGGAAAGAAAAAAAAAAGGAGAAGGAAAAGAGAAGGAAAAAAGAAAACGAAAGGGAAAAAGAGGGTTTTTGAAAAATGGTCTTGGGAAAATTCTCATGGCGCGGCCGAGTTCTTGCGGCGCCAACGGCGGTAGAAAAAAAAAAGAGAGAAAAGGGGAAAAAAAGGAGAAGAGAAGAAGAATAGGAGATGAAGAAAAGGGAAGGAGAAAAAGTAAATACGACCGGAAAAGTGGGCGGCGTTACACGATCGCGGAGTTACCGTGGCGGGACGTGGTGGCGGGTGGGGTGGGGGGGGGGGAGGGGGGAGAGATATTACCGGTGAGGGTAGAGGAGAGAGAAGAGAGAGAAGAGAAGAGTCAATTTGATACTCTCTTTTCATTATATAACCAGTGGGCGGTTTTTTTTTTTTTGTTTTGAAAAAGAAATTAGTTGGGTCACACTATTTTGATCCGTTTTGACCCAATAAATTAATGGGTCATTTCAAGTGCAACTTATTTGGTCAAGCATAAGTTGATCATAATCAAATTGTTTAAACTTAGTCGAGTTAAACAGGTTACTAAAAAATGAATTGATTTTGCAGTCTCTAAATTTTAAGGAATGAAGAGATGATGGCAAATGATAACGGTCCTGATCAGGATAGAAGATTAGTAGGTAGTTGGGCGTTGTCTTGCTTTTCGGCGGGATTAGGCTTGGTGGTAGCCAGGAGCACTGTGTATGTTGTATGTCAGCCTTATTCATGTCGTTTCTTACTTTTGATATATGTTACCATATGTTGTTTATTGTGTTTCGGCTATCGCACTGTTTCATTGTTGTTACTATTCCTTTTCTAAACTCTATTGATTTTCTTATTGGTTGCTATGTTTTCTTCATTGCTGTATTTCCTTTTTAATGACTACTTTGATTTGGTTCACTTAAGCCAAAACGACCTCCCTACCTCCACGAGGTAAGGGTAAAGTCTGCATACACTCTACCCTTCTTAGAGAGACAGATCTAACATATTGTGTGGAGGTTCCTATGAGCATTGGGCATGAAATTTTGTAAGTCCTTATGAGTATGGATATGAAATTCTATGAACGCTTTGAGCCACAAAAAATAATGACATCATCCATGACAAACTTTGCACACCTAATTATTTAATGTTAGATAAACTTGAGCCAACCCTAAAGCTAAAACTAGAAAGATATCTTTGACTATATTTCTCAAGGAAATGACTGAAATTTCTGAATTATTTATTACAACAATAGTGTTAACAAGAACAAATAAAAGGGAAAAAACTCGCAGGTGATCTTATCCATGTTGATCAAAATAATTAAATTTTATGACTTGACTAGTGTGTGGATTTGATGGAATGTGGGTCTGTCTCATCATCTTTTATATTTGATGTTTTCGATTTTGATTTGAGTAATATTTGAGAAGACATATTTTCAAATAAAAAAACTTATAAGCTGTGAGGTCAAGCTTCTAAAATCAGCTTATTTTGAAAAGTGATTTTCAAAAAAGTATTTTTGGCAAGAATCAGTTTGTGTTTGGCCAATTATTTAAAAAACAATTTTGAGCAGCAATTAATGTTTGACCAAGCTTTTAAAAAATACTTCTAAGTTTATTTTTCTCAAAAGTGTTGTTCAAAGATGTGTTTTTGGACAGAAGCAACTTTTCTTACCTTACAAAACAACCTTTTTCTCCTAAAAAAGCTTAGTAGAAAGATTTTTTAAAATAAGCATTTTTTAAAGAAAAAAACTTTTGGTCTTCCAAAAGGTCGGCCAAACAGGTTATTACGGTCAAAAGAATAGGCACCATATAGCCGAATCATCCAAAATTGTAGAATCTGCACTCTCTATCACAAATTCACAACCCCCCCCCCCCCCCCCCCTCCCCACCACACATTTTTCCTTCCTCTCATCCTTTCTAATCTAACTTCAGTTTATCCTGTAACTTCTTTAATACCAAATAAAGTAGCTTAATGATTCACTATTATAAATCAATTCAGTTTTGAAAAGTTTTAAAATTAAAGTAAGAGGGAGATGAATCTTAACAATGAAATGGATATTTTCTGTATAACTTTGAGAAATGAAGGAGATTCTTGAAAGTGTTGTGGAAGTGAAGATGATGATTGTGACAGGGTGGTGGTTACCGAAATGATAGTGTATCACTATGAGAAGTGTTAGATATATTATATGTGAAATATAAGTATTTGTATACATTGTGTGATATACATATAACGTGAATCGATATTATATACATTGTGTGGTATACATTATTGAGCTATTAGAGCTAAAAAAGTTCATTGATTTGCAGAATTTTAGGACATCTTAAAGTTGAACTTATACAGATGAAATTTCAGGACAATATCCTGGAATTCCAGGAAGAGAATGAGAAGATTAAGTGTTTTTTGTGTGGAAAAGTGGTTGTGTACCATTGATCTGTAAGGGGTTATTATCTACATATTATTTACTTATTAAATGGCTTACTTTCGAGAAAAAGTGCATAATATCTTTCAACTTTTTTGCGATTTAGAGCTAAAAAAGTTCATTGATTTGCAAAATTTTAGGATAACGTCTTAAAGTTTGAACTTATATAGATGAAATTTCAGGACAATATCCCGGAGTTCCAGAAAGAGAAGGAGAAGATTAAGTGTTTTTGTGTGGAAAAGTGGTAGTGTACCATTGATATGTAAGGGGTTATTATCTAAATATTATTTACTTATTAAAAATGGCTTACTTTCAAGGGAAAAAGTGCAAATATACTCCTCAACTTTATGATTTAGAGCAGATATATCCCTCATTAAAAAGTGGTGCATATATACCCATGCCCTTACACCAATGGTGCAAACATACTTTTTTCACTGACAATTTTTTTTTTTTTTGAAAATTATTTAGCTTAATTTTTAATTAAAAAAATGTCACGTGACTTTAAAAAAAAATTCTATCCGTTTTAGTAGACTTATTTTTTTAAAGCCACGTGATAATTTTTTTCTAGTGGGTTGTGTGGTTCGGTTAAAAAGAATATCTTCGTGGCTTTAAAAAAAAATAAGTCTACTAATTTTTTTTACCATTTGTGTAATAACAGGGGAACGTATGCATCTATTTTCTAACAAGGGGTATATCTGCTCTAAATCGCAAAGTTGAGGAAAGATATTTGCACATTTTCCCTAATTTCCATTGTTTTTGAAATAGTGATTGAGTTCAGCAACCATAAAAGTTAATATAATTAAAAACCTATATGAACGCAATACAAATTAAATTAACCATCAATTTTGAAACTAAAAAATATAAAAGTTTGTGAGGAAGTACAAGCAGTGTCGGTTCTTTGAATTAAAGATAGATGGGAAATGCAATTCAATCTTAGAATATAAATTTATAAATTCGTAGCAGTTATAGTGAATGTTAAAATCACCACTAAAATATAATGGTGAGGAAATAAGTACCTTTTCACCTCTAATATGAGATCTTGGGTTCGAACTCAAAGAATAGAGTCGATGATAAGGAACGCTTCACCCCAAAGTAAGATACACGAATACAGATTAGTTGGGCCAGAAATCAAGTACCGAACATCGGCGAGGAAAAATAAATAAATTAAAGCCTTAATATACAACAAAAGTTTGACATGATTTATGTTTGATGTTACTTTCGTCCTAGTTTGATTTTAGAAGCTTCTAATATTGCATTTTATGTTTCACTTTCTTTCTTACTAGCACCAAAGGGAACTGTAATTACCTTCATTTGCTTAGCACTATTATCATGTATCTATTTCCTCCCAATCCTGCATTGACTGACCACTCAGAAGAGTCAAGTAATTCTGAAACAATATCACATTGGTATGTTCTTCAAAGTATCCTGCTGGCCATTTGACATTACATTCCATGGAACTTATGTCATTTACAACATGGTTACTGTAGGTTTGTACTTCTTTAACTTATAAATTAATCCTCAGGTCAAGGCGACAATACATACAAACTCATAGGTTTGTACTTCTTTGACTAGTATAAAAAGTATAATAGAAATCTATTAAGAATGATTTCATTTTAAAGTAGAAGACAGCAGAAATTAAATTTGGAAAATAGCCCTATGTTGGGCATTTGTTAATTCTGAAATATGCATTACCTTTTCTATTTCTTAGCGCTACGAAAAGACCTTGCACAATCAAGTACAAAATATGTTCATTGAACATGTCGGAAGGGTTTTCTTTTTTCCGTGAAACAGTCACAGTTGAGAGCAGATGAAGTCTGAGCCATTGAACCCAAAGAGTCACCAATAAGTTCCTTCTCCAGAGCAGTTATTTTGAAGGACTGTCAAAAAGTTGAGCCATTGAACCCAAAAACGGTCACAAATAAAAGGAATTGAGATATAGCAGATGACATTGATGTCGGTCGAGCCATGAATTGACAATGCAAGATTAAAGCACAAGAAAGCTAAACGCATCAAGGTTGAGCATGGATAAGTAGTAGGTTACCTGTCTACTTATTATGTTTGGATTAACATTCTATTAACTTGCTTGGGATTGAGGTATAGTTATTGTTTGTTCTTGTTGATTAATTCCATTGAAATAGAGTCAATTCCTATAGGATTATAGGATACTTGTCAAAAAGTTAGCAGGATGCACACATTGAACAACCCAATCGAAAGAATATCTTAGGGATATGCCGTTTGGGGATAATCAATGCATGCAAATAAAATTAGGGATAAGGAATTCTGGTTCAAACGCGAGATATACCCCTTAAACATCGAAAATCGTAAAAACCTTTACATTTTTAAGAATAAAAAAATAAAAAATTGATTTTTCTTTTACAAAATTTATTTTTAAAACCCGTTTTTAAAAATTAAAAAAAAGTGAATTAAAAAACTGATTTTTCTTTTAAAAAATTTATTTTTAAAAGCTGTTTTAAAAAACAAAAAAAAAAAACTGAAAACGAGAATTTAAAAATGATTTTTCTTTTAAAAAATTTATTTTTAAAACCCGTTTTTTAAAAAAAAAAAAAAAACTGAAAACGCGAATTAAAAAACTGATTTTTCTTTTAAAAAAAAATTTATTTTTAAACCCGTTTTAAAAATAAAAAAAAAACTGAAAAGTCGAATTAAAAACTGATTTTTCTTTTTAAAAATTCATTTTAAAACCCGTTTAAAAAAAAAAAAAAAAACTGAAAATGCGAATTAAAAAAACGATTTTTCTTTAAAATATGGAAAAAATGGATTTGTTAATAATATGGAAAGCTTGATTATTTTTTTTAAAATGTCTTAAAGATCTTGATTTCATTTTCTTAGGACAATTTTTTCAAAAAAATCCAAAAAGTGTTTTTCTTGTCAAAATTTGAAAAAAAAAAAACTGATTTTTATAAAATTTTGAAAAAAATTAATTATTTTTTAAAATGTGAAAAACTATATTTATATTCATATTTTAAGAAAATACAAATTTTTAAGTCTTTATTATGTTTTTTAACATTCTATTAACTTCTCAAGATTGAGGATAGTTATTGTTTGTTCTTGTTGATTAATTCCATTGAAATAGAGTAAATTCCTATAGGATTTAAATAGTTGTATCGATGCATCCCAAGCTGGCCAGTACATAGCAGGATGCAATACATGGTGAACAACCAAATTCCAATCGAAAGAATATCTTAGGGATATGCCGTTTGGGGATAATCAATGCAAGGACAAAACTATGCAACCTCAGTTAAAATTAATGTAAAAGTTGTTTTCAAGATGTACACTTTTAAGTAGTTCTTCTCCAGAAATTTGATCTAATGAACAAACTTCACAGATAATTCAATTTAAATGCAGAGTGATCCGTACTATTAAACAACCTACAATATGCTCAATATATCACACCAACTTTAAAAAACAGGGTCTCAACTTCGCTAGGGCTGATTGAACTGGCTCCAATTGAATTCAGGCATCTAAAAGAAAAGCAGTAGATGAGTCCTTTAGTTTCTCAAGACAAAAGGAAGCGCCTTGCACAAAACCTAATTAAGAAAATCATTTCCTTCTTTGTTTTTGTAAAGACTTACCGGAGAATCATAAAACTTTATGTAGAATCTGCCGCTGTCTATTGACAGCTTTGTTTGAAGAATCTCTGCAATGGTTGAACTGAGTTTGCCATTCACACTAGGTCCAAGACCACCAATGGAGATTAATTCTCCGTAGGCAGCAGGAGCTTCGGTACCAGCAAATGCAATAGGAACTCCTCCATTCAACAAGATCATCACATACTGAAAAAAAAAAAAAACAAGTAGATTTAGGTTAAGCTGTTAACATATTTTCGCAACAGTACAGTCACTCTACAATAGAGTGAAACTATTAGAGATAATCAGATTACTGCTAGTTGCACCTGTATTTAAAAATCCATGTTAGGCATTTCCATCTTCAGGAAACATTTGATATCAAAAACTCTTTTGATAGAGAGAGGCTTACTACACCACTTCATTCTAAACAAACTAAACATTGCACAATATAATTCCTCCCTAAACCAACTCCATCTTCATATATTGAAACTCCGGTCCATACAATCAGAATATCAAAAAATAGCCCCTGTCATTTAAGTCACCCACAATTGCTGGAAGCTAGTAATCTACTTGCGGGAAAAAAGGGTATTAAATTTACTTCTACTACTGCTTTGGAACGACGAAATGCTTAGAGTGCACTTATATTTCCCTTATACTAGCAAAAAAGAAATAGAGTAGAAGGGCCAAGACTTAAATGAAATCAGTGAACCCCCAAAGTTTTCCATGCCACAAGAATTGGCATCAAAATATTTATTGGATCTGCATTTCCAATCTACCGAAAAAAACGTAATAGCAAACCAAAGAAGAATCTTTCAGTTGTGACCCCAAACTAACTAACAATTATCTGCAAGCTATAAGCAATGGTTAAGGTGGATGTGCTTGGTCTCAGGTTCAAATCCTATCAAATTATGGGTTCGTGTCTAATTTAAGTGTCGATATCCCCCCTACTACAGTGTGCTAGAAGATACTGATTTCTTCCTGTTGGTGATGTAAATAGTTATTGTGCTAATATAGTCTCAACCCAACTGAAAAACCACCTTGGTCACTCATAGCTAACCTGCTTATTCATGTTTTTGAGTAAAAAAGCGCAAATTTGTCTTTCTACTCATCCCATCTCCTCCATTATAACTATCTTCTTCTTAAAGTAAATATTTCCTACAAAAGTTTCAGTTTATATCTAACAAGAAACTTAAAATTTCTGTTAAGAAAAGTATGAATATGCATAGAACTTTCTAGTTGTAAATATATTCCTATCACTCGTAAAAAGAAGGGAAAGAAAGAAAAGAAATATAGGTAAAACAAAGAAAGACTTCAACTACATTCTCAACCAATGTTTTGAAGGAGAAGCCAAGGAACCGATGAAACACAGAGAATAGATAAGCCCAGGTGAAAGTTCTTTTTTTTCCTCTCTCTTTTTATTTTTTATTTTTTAAGGAATGATAAACACAGGTAAAAATACTTTTCTTTTACCCCATCTCTAAACATGTTCCCACTTAACCTCGACATGACCACCAAGGGATATGGTGAGATGGATGGAATTCCTTCACCTTTAATTGAGGTCACATAGGGAGCGCTTCCCTCTTTACTGGGCCCTATGCGGCTTGACAATGGAGAAAAGAACGTAAGAAGAGCTACCCCTTTAATGGGTCCTATGCGGCACTAATCTGAATTAGTCAAGCTGCGGATTCCAAATAGCATATGGTTATACCGACAAAAGAAAAAGCTCCACATGACTCAAAGCCTATGTTAACCTCCACAGGACTCAAATTATCGACCTACTATTTAACCAAAATCTGTCACACTTGATAGGCGTTTGGTCATGAATTGAGCGATATTTAAAAGGAATATTTGAAGTTGAAAAATAACACTTATTTTAAAGTTGAAGTTGTATTTGAACATGTATTTTACTTTAAAAATGCTAGAAGTTTTGTGAATGAGAAAAAAAACTCACTTAAGAAACTGGTCAAAACCAGACTTATCTTCAAAAACTAACCAGAAAATCATTCTAATGTATAAACAAACAATAGTTTGGAACTATTTAGAACAAAAAGAGAGATACAAAAGAACTCATGTCCAAACGGGGACTCGAATTTCCAACCTACAATTAAAATTGAAGATGACTTATAGTTACCACTAAACACAATGCCAGTCTCTTCAGTAAAAGAAGTTTATAAAACTTTTCTTAGGGGAATTTCATCAAGCAGGTATCAGTCAATGTGAAACAACAACAAGCATAACATAGCCAGTGTAATCCCATAAGTATACTCTGAAGAGGATAGTGTGTACACAGATATTACCCCTACCTCGTGAGGTAGAGAAATTATTTCCGATAGACCCTGGCCTCAAGGAAATATATTTCAAAGCAGTTCGAAAAAAGAAATAATGAATATGAAGAAGCCACAACAAGATACTAAAGAAACAGTAACTACGACAAAATAATACTACAATAGATAGTAACAGCAATAGAAGAACAAGAAACTATAAAACTAGTTTTTATGTGAAATATAAAAACATAAAAACCCAAATGGAAAGAAAAAACTTAACTGACTCGGGTTTGCCAATGATTTTGGCAACAGCTTTAGTAGCATCTTTAAGAATATCGGAAGCAACTACTGCATCTACTGGCACATTTGTGAACAGATTTAGAGTTGGCATTTTTTATTTATCACTTTTTCTTGGACCTTTTTGTCTTCTTGATTGTTCCAAAACAGCAAAATAATTTACACTTGGGGGTTGGGGTTTTGGCGAAGGGGGAAGGAAATGGGTGGTTTACAGTTAAGAATCAGTTGATAGATATTGTTGAAGGTGGAAAACGATCTTATTTTTATATTTTAGCCCATTGGAATTCCTTTTTTGTTTTTGGGGTTAAGTTCACAAATAGACTCCATAATGGTGGTTTTGATTTATAGGCCTGCTTAATAAATTTTTTTAGAAAAAAACGTCTGATAAATCGCTAGGTAAAGCTTTTGTTGTCTGTCAGGTATAAGTTGTAGACATAAATTAATGTTGCCTATAAGGCAAAAGTTTAGCACATTTCATTTTGACTACAAATTCTATCTTATAAACAAAAACTAGATCTTATGTCGGATGGATAAAAGAGGCAAAACTTTTGTTGCCCATCAGCATAGGTTCTAACTTTTGCCTATAAGACAGAATTTCAGGATATTTAAAGACATCAAACCTACTTAAAAAGCAAAAGCTAGAACTTATACATGATGGACTACAAGAGGTTTTCATTGTGATTTTTTTTTCAAAATAAGGTCAGTTTTAAAAGATTTGTTAAGCAAGGATAAGAATTCAAGATTGGACACTTTTAAGGGTACCACGCATCATTTTCTTGTTTTTTTTTTTTTTTTTTACTTGAAAATTTTTCTGACCTTTTTTTTTTTTTTTTTTTTTTTAATTTTATGCCGTTCTCAAAAAAAGGTAGCATTATATTTCTGTACAATTTGCAAGTTTTTATGCTGTGAGGACACTCGAATATTTCTGGCGAAACTTTGCTTTAGGCTTATTTTCAAGAAAAACTATGTGTTTTTTGAATTTGATTTTGAAATAACTTAATGTTGTAGTGTTACGAGATTATTCCCTAAAAAAATTTAACGGGAAAAAGCATCTATTTTCGAACTACAGAGACAATAAGACTGTTTTTCTAGAAAACAAAACAACTGTTTTTCAGCGCACAATATTTTCTTTCAAGAGCATCATCCTTTTCAACAATAGCATGTTCAAAATTTTTGAAAAACATGTACTCTAGAAAAATGACTTCTTTATTGAAAGTAGGGAAAAAAATTTTCACAAGTGACATTTCATATTGATCGTGTCCTCTCTATCCTCCAACACACCTCACCTTCACCTACACCCCTACCCCTCCCCCCACGTCCCATAATATTTGTCTAGATTATATACCAATAATTTTAGGATAATATTTTTTAACATACCGAACACAAGAAAATAAGTAAGAAATCCACTTAATTTCCAAGAAAACATTTTCCTCCGTAATGGACACACCCAAAGTTTAAAAAGGAGAAAGTTGCAATAGCTATATAAAGAACAGGAAGGTAACAGTAACTCAACGAGTTTAATTTTAAAAGTTAAAAGCAATGCTTATCATCAAGAAGAATAGTCTCTGTAACAATATTTCTCTTTTTTTCTTCTCCAAGTACAACAGCACATTGCATGCTAACACTTCCCTGATCTTATTAGATTAGTGATTCTTGCTTTCAGGACACCTATAGGCTCCAAATGATCTTTATACCAACAATATAATGAGAAGGAAGGCCAAAATGAGCCTTTGGCTTGGAATAGACGAACATTATTTCTGATCAACTTTCGGATACGAGAATTTTTTTTTTGGATAATCATGGTGTCCGAGCCAGCTTGCACGCAACTCGACTAATACCACGTCGACTAATTCCACGGATGCTTACCTCCCCACCAAAGAACAGTGCTTAGATAGCTACATTCACCAAGACTAGGACAGATGGGAAGGAATCACATAGTGTTTTTTGTCTCTGCTGGGATTCGAACTTGGGACTTTCGGATACGAGAATTTATCTTGTACACAACAAAAGAAGTCCGGCATTTCCATAAATTTTTTCCATTCATTGTAGAACCTTTGCAACAGTTCTCCAGCAAGAACTCTATAATCTGCACCTATATTTATCTGAAAAGAACAACACTGTTCTATATGAGATACTGAAACATCTTTCATGGACGCGCCCTGGTTTTGATGCATTGCACAGGCAGCTGATTATAACAATGTGAGAAGGGTCCCTCACGAAGATCTTTAAATTACTACATGCCATCATGACTGATGTAGGATATACATTCCCATCTTCAGCAAAGTGCGGAATTTTCTGGATCTGGCCCATTCCTATGATGGCAAATTCAGGTGAATATATAAGCGGGGAACCAAACTTTCCACCAATTCCTCCAATATTGCTTAAGAGTAATAGTTCCCCTGATATATCATCAGGACTAAGCTTATTTATCTTAGCGAATTTCAGTAACGGTGACAGTTCTTTTGTTATCTGCAGCAGAAAGCATATATCAAGTTGACACCTCCACTCGAAAGTACAGACATGCATTTTGGAGTATATAGATATATACACATTAAAGATTAAGAGCAATTGATCCTGGACTATGAAAATAGTATCAGGGGAAGGGGAGGTGGAGAGGGAAAAGTCACGTTCGAAATTACATCGTCAAAAGTTTTCCCAGCTTCCTTTCACGCTATAGCAAGACAAATGAGACACGGAAAATGGATACAGGTTACTTGTATTGAATAGAACGAGCATGATACTACCATGAGAAATAGTGTCAGCAAGGGAAAGAAAAAGGGAGGAGAAAAGGGAAAAGACCAAGTGCTGGGCGACATCAGTCAAAATAATTCCTCGCCTTACTTTCACAGTATGGCAAGAATCAGACGCAGAAAATATATACAGATTGCTAGTGTGGAAGAAAACGAGCAAGATACTGCACCCTATGTACTAAACCAAAGATCTATGGAAGCAATTTAATAATCAATGTACTTCTTTTGTGCACAGATTTGTGTATCCTCTCCTCTTTTCCATTTTTCAAAGATTGGAGCATATATAAATAGGGAAATGAAGCTCTTTCATCACTTGGTCAAACTAGTGATGCAGATTCATCTTCTAGCTTTTGCATTCCAACACCATAGAAAAAAGAGAAGGACTGCCCCCGTCATTATCATTTCGATACAAAATGATCTTTATCAATTAGAAACCGCTACAATTTGAGCTGAACAAAACCTCTACCAGGACCAAATGCCCACATTTTAGACCCTGCCTCCTATCATAACTTTATTCTCTCTCTTTACTTCGCACCAGACTGTTCTTCCACCTCAAAGGAATTGTACATTTAACAACATACCCAGTTGAATCCCACATTGTGGGGTCTGAGGAGGGTTAAATGTACGCAGACCTTACCCCCACCTTGGATGGTAGGGAGGTTGTTTCCGAAAGACCCTCGGCTCAAGAGAAAACAAGAAAACAAGTTGTACATTTAACAACTTGCTTAAAATGAGGGAGTTGCAATTTTTAACATGTAAAAACAAATCGATTCAAGGATAATACAAACAAGTATAAATAAACTAAGCTGGTGGAATAGTCGAGGTGTGCTCAAGCTGGCTAAGCTTTGCAGGTAGAGTTACCAGGTACCTGTGGTGGTTGGAGCCTGGAGATAGGAGGTACCTGTGGTGGTTGGAGCCTGGAGATAGCAGGTACTGGTGAAATAGTCTAGATACGCGCAAATTGGTCTGGGCACGAACCTCATAACATGTACTCCGTATATAAATAAACTAGCCAAGCTCTGGTTTCTTCATGTGAACAACATGATTGCTCAATTTTTCCTACAAATATAGTTCCAAACACACCAGGCAAAAGCTAGTTTTCCATATGGCCTGATCTTTTGAAAAGTGAGTCTATTCTTCGTGTCCTTTTCTCATAAATTTGAAGGTATCTTTGAACGGGATGAAAATTGCTTTTTTCCTCTTTGAGAGTAGAATAAACGGAATTTGATCGTGAATTTCCCACTTCAAGATGTCATATTGTATTTCTAACTACTTGCTGATGTCATCATTAAAGTGCAGTCAAGCAAATAAATCCTCAAGACAAAGATTAAATACCAGAAGAATTCCAATGTGGTCAATACACGCCCAATACACTACAAATATGGTGTTGCGCCTTGATGATGTTAGCAGGAACATGAAGAATTTGAGAAATTTTTCCTTTGTAACGACTTGTGACTTCAATCGTTGCCTTGTCACTCTAAACTTCACAAAGAGGTTGGAATTCTTCTACCTGGTCCCCCTGCCCAAAAAATAAAGTATCAGAAGGAATTCTATAAAATGCTTCATAGACTATATGGCATTACAAGTACATTAGCTTCTAACAAGAGAAGATTATGAGGACCAACTGGGTAATGGCCAAAATCATGAGGAGCAAAACATCAATTGCAGTTTGCTGTACACATATGGGCATAGAGATACATGTAAATTCTACTTCAAAGTATAATTGTCTAGAAGTTCCACCATGCCAGGAAAAAAAGCTAATGCACCTCACATCAAGTTAAAATTTTAAAACAAGTCCCAGTAGGGCGTCTAACATAGGCACATAGCTGAAAATTTATTTACTAAAGGAGAAAGTATGGCAGGAAATACCCTATATATTTACAGGGAAACATACACTAACCTCCTGAACAAACCATTTGAGAAGTTCACATTCAGCGATACCTTCAACAGCCCGGTGCACTAAACTCCTGCTATATGCAGTGTTCGGGGAAGGGCTAGATCACAAGGGTCTATTGTACGTAGCCTTACCCTGCATTTCTGCAGGAGGCTGCTTCCACGGCTTGAACCCGTGACCTCCTGGTCATATGGCAGCAACTTTACCAGTTACAACAAGGCTTCCCTTCCCAACAATACCCTCAACAGTTGGCTAGAAAGAGACAACGCTTGTTTTGATGGGCAAAAAGACCATATTTCTAGAGTTAAAAACAAGTGTTTACATAATTTGTTTTGTTGGTGTAAAAGTAGTTTCATTGATGATATAGATCAATATATGGATTTTCTGGAGTTGGTAGGGAGATGTTGTAATTGACTGTGAATATTCCCAGCAGTCTTTTGTAACTCTTGGTACGTAGTCAATAAACCTTTACCTCATAAAAAAAAACAGTTTGCGCCACAGGTCATTGTCATGTATGTATTTGAAGATGAAGGTAGTTACTGAAGTTGAACAGTAGAATTTCGGGTTCCCCCTATTTTAACTTTGGCTAAGAGATTATTTTACAGGTTTAAGCAAAAGATCCAAAATTTAATCCTAAAGGAGAGACATATCAACTGCTTTATAGAATCGACCTATTGTAGCTTCACATTCAGTGTCAAGGTAAGGTTAATAACAAAACAGAGTTGGTAGGATGAAGAGAAAATGATTTCCATAGCTAATATTTAGTATTTGAAAATCTGGAAAAGAAAACAAGCTATAGCCGACCAGAATGCTGTCAATTTTCACAGAACCTGTACTTCAGCATTTCCTTCACCATTTTCAATTTTTTTTTTAAGCCAGAATCCCCAAGGGCCAGTGACGTACGGTTCGACACTCCGTGAATTGTGGGCCCTCCCTACTATCCTTCTCAACTTAAATACCCGGCTTTTGCCGGCAATAGAAATTAATGGCATTTACCTGGGATACTTCAGCATCTCCTTCACCATTTTCAA
The DNA here is from genome assembly GCF_029784015.1 of Lycium ferocissimum. NCBI lineage: Eukaryota > Viridiplantae > Streptophyta > Magnoliopsida > Solanales > Solanaceae > Lycium > Lycium ferocissimum. The sequence goes on along the minus strand of NC_081353.1, from coordinate 25,364,500 downwards.
GTCTTATTCTTACAAAGAAGTGGATGACCAGAATTCATATATAAATGAGGTACATAGCCAAAACTTATACTTCAAAAGGAATGAAGAAACATATTGATTATGATCAAGAGCAACGACATTCAGTGTGCACATTTTTTAAATAACAAATAAGCCTACAAAAAACCTGCAATGGAAATGCTAATATGATAGAGAACACTTACGTTCCATGACCATCTCCATCAAAAGGAGAAGCATAGTCCTTAGTTGCATTAAATATCCCCCTGGTTATAGCAGATGCTGCAAAATGGCGGGCACCAACAAGCTTCCAGTTGCAAGATCCAGATGAAAATCTAGAGTGCACATGGGACTCGTATATCGAAAAAAATGAAAATACTGTAACTTTTGCTCCAAAATTGAAAAGCACACTTTTCATTTTTCAATGGAAAGTCTATCTGCAAGTTTTCACAGCATCAGCATATACATTTCAACCAGTCCTTCAGGAATATTCATCCAGGACGACGGAGAATAAGTCTGGAATATCATGGACTGCTTTCCAAGGCATCAGATTCAGGTGTATAACCATGCTCACGCAATCGAGCAGTTAAAGAATTCAATCCAGCATAAATAAGGTTTCCTTCGGGATGTGACTTATCAGCAGTGATAAAGACATGGACACCATTATGAAGTTCAATCCAACTGCAACCAGGTGTCTTCCTTACATTTTGTAGCTTCATTGCATCTCGTACCTCTAATACCTCTTCATAGCGACCAGTCTGTCCATAAACATTTGATAATATGACATAACTTCCACAATGCTCTGGTTCAAGATCAAGTACCTGATTTGCAGCAACCTCAGCTAGATCGGAATTACCATGGAGACGACAGGCAGCCAAGAATGCCCTCCATACTACAGAATTGGCCTTAATGGGCATTGTTAATAACAACTGATAAGCAGCTTCAAGCTGCCCAGCACGACCTAGCATGTCAATCACAGAGGTGTAATGTTCAATAGAAGGCACAACACCATACTTCGGCTGCATTTGTGCAAGAAATTCTCTCCCCTGTTTTACAAGACCTGAATGGCTGCAAGCTGACAAAACCCCAACAAATGTGACATCATCAGGCCTCAATTTTGCCTTACACATATCAGAAAACAATTCTAACGCCTTGACGCCAAATCCATGCATGCCATACCCCTTAATCATAATATTCCACGATGCCACATCTTTGAAATTCATTATATCAAAGATCAGATGAGCTTCACGCATGTTTCCACATTTTGCATACATGTCCAAAATCGCATTGTCAATGTAAGTATCATTGTATTCTTTGTCAGCAGCATCTTTCCTCAGACCATTAACTATCATGTATGCATGCATCTCTCTACCATGCCTCAATGCTGCTAAATGAGCACAAGCAGGAAGTGTAGTGGTGACAGTCACCAAATCAGGACGTACTCCAGTGGACAACATCCTTTTAAAAAGCCTCAATGTTCCCTCGTGATCACCACATTGTTCATGCACACAAATCATTGAGTTCCATGAAAATATATCCTTAACATCCATCATCTCGAAAACCTCAAAAGCATCAGCAACAGAACAACATTTACCATACATGTCTATTAATGCATTTGAAATCGCAACTCCCAAATCAAATCCCATTTTTATCACAAACCCATGTATCACCTTTCCATTATAAAATTCCCCATAATTTGCCAGAGCTGAAAGTACGCCCGTTATGCTAAACTTGTTCGGAACAACCCCATCCTCAATCATCCACCTAAAAACCATCAAAGAAATACCAAACTCACCTGTTAGAGCATAGCCATTTATCATGGCATTCCAAAGCACAACATCTTCCCTCTCCGGTAAATCCTCAAAGACATCTAACGCAAAATCCACCAACCTATACATCAAATAACTATGCAACAAAGCACTACCGATAAACAAATCAACCTCTAACCCAAGTTTAAAAACTAACGCGTGAATCTTTTTCACGTCTACTTCATTTCTACAAGCCTTAAGCACACAAGGGAAAGTGAATTTATCAGGCATGACACCAACTACCCTCATTTGGAAATAGAATTCAAAAACTCTTTTAGGCAAGTCATTGGCAATTAACCCTGCTATTATAGCATTATAAGCAAACACATTATGAACAAGTGGTGAAGTATAGAATACCGATAACGCATTGGATATCGAGTTGCATTTCGAGTACATGTTAATAAGGCTAGTTGTAGGCATTGGAGATAAATTCAAATGGCCACATCTAAGCATGTGGCAATGGATTTGTTTCCCTCCTATGATGTTTTTTTCATTAGCACTTGATTGAAGTGATACAATTAAAGTCTTGATATCAAAAGACTTGTAAGCAATGGATGAAAAACTGACTGAATATTGGCATTGTGCTTTAAATATTGACAAACATTTCATAAGGATGGTTCTTTGGCTAATTTAGGAGTGAAAAAGAAAAGATATAATGCTCAAAAACACACCTGAAGTGTCACATTTTTCGGCTACAGGTGTCCGCGTTTCCTACCTGAACTTTAAGGTGTGTTTGCGTTTCCTACCCTATCACCCCAAAACACAGAAAATTTGATAGACCCTCGGCTTTCATAACTATCACCAACTAAATATCAAAACAAACCTATAATTATAGACCACCCCAAACACAGAAAATTATGCAAAGATGGGTATTGAAGTTATTATTTTTCTTTATACCCTTTTTGTATCTCAACATATATTTCTATATATGTATATGTAATGTAATTAGTGAGAAACTAGCATTTTTTCCCAGTGAAACTCTTGATATATTTTAAGAAAACCCAAGAACAATGATATTTTAATTAGTCAAGAGAGTGAGAAAAAAGGGTAGATATGGTAAATGGGTGAAGGAAACAAAAAAGAAAAAAACAAGAATCAAAATGGGTATTAGAATTTATATTATTTTTCTGTATACCCTTTTAGTATCTCAACCTATTTTCTATATGTGTATATGTAATTTGTGAAAAAGTAACATTATTTTTACAGGAATGAAGTTGAAACTCTTGATATAATTTGAGGAAGTCCAAGAACTTTGATGTTTTAATTAGTGAAGAAAGTGTAGAGATATTAAATGGGTGAAAGGAAAAAAGAAAAAAAAACAAGAATCAAAATGGGTGTTGAATATTACTTGCCATTGAATGGAAGGAATGAATATGATGAATGAATTATATCAAAAAGTCACTTTTTTTTTTTTTTGAAAAACCCAAGGAAGTTAGCATGATGTTTTAAATTAGGAAGAGAATGAGAGGTTTAAAAAGAAAAATTAAGAAAAAAATATTTCTCAATAATCATTGAATACTAGTACTTGCCATTTTTGATTTCTCGAAGGAATGAATATCATGAATTGACTTTTTTTTATTATTAAATATGGAAATTAAATGTCAATATTTTTTAGGGGCTTTTTAAATATGAAATTTTAAATGTAAACCAATATTGAATAGTTAAAATAAAAAGTGGATATTAGATATCAAAATCTTAACTTTTGGCATCCTCACGAATGAGTTTCATGAATTTTTGTTTTAGTACAACGTTGCCGTGTTTAAGCACGAGGTTTAACACCAAAAATTAAAATTTTCAATTTTTTTCCCTAGTTCTTATTTAATTTTGTTTAATTTTGAATAAAAATATTGAGATAAAATCACTAAAATATTAAATAAGAATAATTAAGAACACTTTTGTGCAAAATTAAAGACCACATATATAAGGGACAAAAATTAAAGACCATTGCGTTTGAAGGACAATTCGGGCAAACTTGTTAGCACTACTAGTGCTGTTTGCCGTCGGGAAATTTGCACAATAGTCCTTCTTTGGGGGTGGTCTTTAATTTTTGTCCCTCAAATTGCCGGTCGTTAATTTTTATCCTTCGCCTAAAATACGAATTCCGAAAACCCCAATAAATAAAATAAAATTAAGCGGTAAGACTTCGCAAAAAAGTCCGCTCATAATTAATACCTTTAGACATAAATAAAAGTCGGCCCAATTTATACTCAATAAGAAAATAAATTGTAGACTTGTTTGAGCAACGTCAGAGTTATACCCTTAAAAGAGTTTCATGGTCATTTCAAATTAGGGATTAAGCCAAAAAGTTACTATTGGTAATGTAAAGTTTAGAGCATAATAGTCAAAATTTAAAAATATGGTTCGAAAGCAATTAATTTAGCGGTGAACTGCAATTAAAGTTTAACTTCGAATATAAAGTGCTTTATATTCTAAACCTTCTTTTCGGTGTCAAACGCTTCAACTATTGTATCAAAATAAATGATATGCACATGTCAAATTACAAGAATTAAACATTATTTGGAGGAATATATAAAAAATAAAAAATAAATAAGGTGATTATATGCTTTATGTACATGTCCTCTTTTTCTTCCACTTTTGTTATTAAGTGGTTATGCTAGCAAACTTCTCCTCGCCAAAAGGTCTTAAAGCAATGATCATCATTAACTCTCGAGATTTATATTGATCAATAATTTTCCACATTTATTGTTTCACAAAATAAATTTACTTCCAAAACAATAGTGGTTTACCGCCTTTTGGGGGGTCATATGTTGCAGAATGACCATAACATTTGAAAATAAGTTTAGGCGTTCAAATGAAAAGCTCCAAGAATATCTAACTGATTAAAGGCAAAAGGCATATTAAAGTGCTATTGCAGGAAGCAAACAAAAGAAAACTATTTCAAGGGTTTATTTATAATTATCAAGATTTTTCTCATGTCCTCACCCAAAATTTGAGCTTATTGAAGAAAAAGCTCTCAGTAGGAAGCGTTTTATCCCTTAGTAGACCTATTAGCGCGATTTCTGATTAGTCAAGTACTCTCAAGTTAATAAATTCCGAATACCGGACACTTAAAAAGAAAGAAAAAAATAGAAACAAAGAGCATAGCTGCCTTTTCCAAACACTATACAGAACAAAATTTGACAAGGTTCATTCATGGGAAAATTTGTGAAAAACTAACACCACTCACGCGAGGCAATTGCAACTGATCATTTTTTGTGAAGTGGCAAGTTGCAATATCATTTACAAAACAAAGTTTTAAAAAAATTAAATAAACTAAAGATAATACTTTGAGAGAACCATACAGCACTTGACCATATTACACTTGCAAAATTCAATGGTATCATATCGACACACATGTAAGACTACAAGCTATGGTGAGCTACTGAAAAGCTATCAATACATTGCTGTAATCGACATCAGATTAACAAAGCATCATGCACCACATGCAGTTGCTTCAGTGTTTGCTCTGGCACCAAACAGGACGGGAAGTACGAGTGCTAAGACTCAGCCTATTCTGTTCATGACCTGTAGCTATTGTACCCTCCTCCTGCACCGAATGATGATCCATAGCCACCGCCATATTGCTGTCCGCCGTATGAAGATGAGGGGTAGGACCCACTGCCTAGGTTAGAGTAAGAAGACTGCCTCGAGCCTGTATCTAACTGGCCATAACTGCTCGGAAGTGATTCTTTGTGGCTACCCATAAATTCCTATAATGAGGATTCATTCATCAGTTGCTTTGCAATTCATCAGAACACTATGAACTCCTCAATCGCATATTATTTAGAAATTATTACATATTTGGACCGTTCCAAAAAATAATGGCCAGCAAATGTAAATGACTTGTACATTAAGTACAAATATACATATGATACACATGGGTTTTGTATATTTTGGCTAGCGCCCGTAATTAATTTTGATCAACGGGCCAAAAATGAAAAAAGCCCATGCATAAAAGATGTGGAGTGTTTACATATCAATTTGATGTCTTTTTGATATTTTCTTCATAAAAAGAGGAAAATGAGATTTACCTGCATAAGTTGCTGGGCTGTCTGAACTTGTGATGACGACCCTTTTATTTCCACCGTGATTTCATCAGCTAAGCCCCTACTTTCTTGAACTGTAAGAATGGCACCACTAGTACGTCGTATATAAGCAATATTAGCTCCCCCAATGCCAATGATATCTTCTGCAAAAGCTAGTGGTATTTGCATTTGAACGGTTTGGGAAATCTGGAAGGAAAAACAAGATAAGGTCACCAAAGAATAGTATATTGTTTTTGACATAACAGAGTAACATTTCACACATTGAAGAAAACTTATATTTAGCATAAGAAGCCGGTAAAGAGTAATTATGATTTTACAGATCTAGGCTTTTTAGACCAGAAAACATATGCAACTAATCACAACTTACGACCCCAGTTAAGACAACATACTACTACATATACTCAACTTGTGATGATTGGTAAGTGTAGCAAAGAAAATTACTAATTTGCTAGCCCTTCACCCTTCCGAATAAAACCATAAAAGTCACCATCAGTGTGTATTTCACCAAATGCAGATTCTCACTTAACAACGTCACTATTAATATTTTGGATTGTATAAATGTCACTATTTATCTTATTAGTTTAAGTAGGCGTTTGGCCATGAAAATCAAATATTTTCACTTTATTTGGAACTTTGAAGTCCGAGTTGTGTGTGTGTGTGTGTGTGTTTTTTTTTTTTTTTTTTTTTTTTTTGATGACATGGGAACCCGAGTTGTCTTTGGTTATAGTTTTTGAAATGAATATTTGGTTGTTTGAATGACTTAACTTGAGTTTGCTTATTTTGAACAAGAATTACAAAAAAATCACCGGAAAGAAAAAGGGTGCTAAGAATAATTTCCCAAGAAAGTCAAACAACAAAAGTAGAAAAAAAGTGCTATAACAAACATGGAAAGGAATCTATTCACAAAAACAAGCTACGTGAATGCAAACATCCAAGACATTATCAGTTTATCTTCTTTTTATTTAAATAATCGTGATGAAAGGTAGGGTAGAGAGGTTGTTACCAATAGACCCTCAGCTCAAAAAAATCGCTTTTCAGAACATGTTTGAAGATAAGATGAAAAGAAAAAGATTACTTTCCGACAAAAACTTTAATGTTTCGCTTTACTTTCAACACTCCACACAAACTAAATAATGAGTTAACTTTGAGTTCTTTTCTTTTTTACTTTGACGAAGAAATACTAAAAGATCACCGCAATGAAAGATGTTGCTAAGATTCTTTTCCCTAGAAAGTCAATATCAATTGCGCGCTGTACAAAGATAAGCGCTTATTGTTATAAACACGGAGAGGAATCTATTCTCATAAAAGAGGTACAGGAATGCAAACGTCTAGGACTTCATCAATTTAGCTTGAATTGGCACCACAAGGGAAATCGAAAGTTGCTGTAACAATGACCGGAAACACAATGCTCAGGGAGAAGAGGGACTCACTGCCTGACTTTACTACCCCGACAAAAAGGAAGAAAAGAGGACCTCTTGAAACAGCGAGTGAATTCAATGATCAACAGAGGTACTTATACTTGGACAAGATGCCCACAAAGAAAAGACCAGAGTAGGATTCTTTTGGAACAGAAATTTGATGTCCAAAGGAAGAATCTAATATCCACACACTAATACCACAACGAAAAAAGAAAACAAAAGGTTTTGAAAACTGTTTTGTTTGAAAAGTCACTAAAGAGCCGGTGCCACAGACCCACAGGAACAGTCACCGAAAAAAGTAAGACGAGAATAACTTATTAAAGGAAAGATAAATGTTGGATCAGACAGTCTGATTCCCCCGACCATAGGCAAAAACTAATTAAGTCTCCATAAAGATTGTATAAGCTATCATACCATGTGAAAATAGATGAGGAGAAATGTTTTTGGTTAAAAACATATACAACAGCTCCATAATGTAAAGTCAAATGCTAAAGCCACAAACCTGAGTAATAACAGAATTCCCAGCTCGACCAACACCTGAAGTGCGAGTTCCAGAAATTGCAGGATCTTGTCCATACAATGAAAGTCCAGGGTCCTTCCCATACAGTGAAAGTCCAGCAGGATGATATTGTGAGTCCAGCTGGCTTTCGCGTTCAGAAAATTGAGAATCCCTCTTTGTTGGAGGTGGATAATCACCAAGTCCTTGTCGAGGTGGATAATCACCAAGTCCTTGTCGAGGAGGATAGTCACCAAGTCCTTGTCGAGGAGGATAATCACCAAGTCCTTGTCGAGAAGGATAATCACCAAGTCCCGCTCGTGAGGTGCTAAGCACTGTCCTCTCAGACCAAGGCTCGGCTTCGCGCTCCTGAACGGCAGGTGCATTGTACTGCGGAAAGAACAAGGTTAACAAGGATAAGCACATCAAAACATTGATATCCTAACAAACTGACAAAAGAAACAGACATAAACTTACGCTCTTTTCAAACAAAGGAAGAACGCTATGATCCACCAAGAACTTTCTAAGGTGCCCAATCACTGATTCTAAAGCTTTAAGAACCTTAAGAGCTTCACCTTGAATTTCCACAATTTTCTCATCTGGAGTCGCATAGATTGACATCTCATCTGTGTACATAGATTAAAGCAAACCCTAGTAACTTACTAATTCTAGTAATTAAAGCAGTAATAGAATAAAGACTGCAAAGAAATACCATTGGAAAGAACTCGAATGGAGGCACCAGTGTTTTGCTGGATAGGCTTGATTAAAGACCCTTGCTTTCCTATTAAGTTCACAGCTTGTGTTGATGCTACAAGTAGTCTGATGGAGCAGAATGCAGCCCCAGCAGCTCCAGGTAAGTCGCCATCACCTTCACCTTCACCTTCGGACAGTCCACTGACACGTTTGAATATTCTTATTACAGCATCCATCGCCGGGGATAATGCTGCCTCGGGTTCTTCTTTCCCCGATATTAGAACCTATGACATTGTTTATGGAGACTGTCATAAAGACTACTTAATCAAAGAGAGGGCAGAACAGAATAAGGAGGTCGGAAGCCTTCACAACAGCAAATATTGAATAATGATAGCTGGAAAGAATGATAGCCAATGAAGCATTTTAAGAGCGAGAAACGAAGAATAAAATGCAAACTTCACAAGAAAATAATTAACAATCACCTTTCCCCTTTCAATTAGTCCTATTACAGGGATGGACAGTAATTTTTAAATCTAAAACCTACGTCTGTCACACATATCTTCAACCCCTTAATTGTTCCACACCACTAGCCCCTTAAAGTAAAAAAGAGAAAACACAAAAGGTCAATAATTTACAAAAGGTCAATAAATCTTTTTTTAATAAGTACAAAAGATCAATAATCTTTCTTGTAGCTCAAGCGGCATCCCAAAATATGCTGCAAGAAACTGACTTTCTTTTGAGCTTGGAACTAATTTATGGTGGTACATATGTAAGATATGTAAGAATTAGTTTCTCATGCGCAACAGTTCAGTCATCTCCTTAAAACCAAGATGTATTCCATGTCATGACACGTGTTTGCACTAAACAAATCATTTCGAACAGAACTTTTGGTTCTCCTATGTGAAGACTTGTTATTCCTTTTTTTGAAAACTCAATACTTCTTGAAGTCGGAAGGGATAATTAGAAGGTTAATGGATCTACTGTAATTGGCTGTTCACGCTGCTTCCAGTAATTCTTTTTTTTTTTTTTTTTTTTTTTTTTTTTTTTTTGGTATCAGGTCGCTACTTCAAGTGATTCATATGATATCTAGAATTAGGATAAAGCTTATCAAAGTACCTCACTAGAGAAAAAGAAGTGTCCACCCCTTTTGCCATGAAGAGAAGTTCTATTGATTCTTCCCTTCGTTTCTTTCTGGGATAACATTATTACAACTTACCCAAAAGGATTTATGACAGATCATGCAGATACAGGAAAGTTCTTACTTCAACATCAAACCACAGATCATAGAGCCCGTTTGGATTGGCTTATATAAGTCCCAGCTTTTTTTGGTTTTTAGGTGTTTGGCAGCCAAAAAAAATTAGTTGGGGTGGGCAACTTATTTTTTTAGCCCAGGGCTTATAAGCTGTTTTTTTGGTCAAACCAGCTTAATTTTTTAAGCAAAAGAAGTAGTCTAGCAGAGGAAAACAATTCAAAAGAACTCTTGGAGTGGTCGTCCACTGGCCCAACCATTAAAATTTGCATAGTCTAAAAGAATGTGTCTGTATATGTATGATGTTTTGATTGCATATACAAGTTGGCACAAATCAAGGAAGTCTATCGACTCAAGATTTTTTTTTTTTTTGATCGGTTCTATTGAATCAAGATATAAAAGAAAGTACATACCAGGACAGCATTTTGAAGATGCAGAAAGCAAATACTACACATAAATAACACCATCTGACTAGCAAATAAAGCAGTTGGCAATGGCAATGTTCTTATAATAAGAATTACAAAAGAATCCAAGAAAACATTAATGTTACAATAAGAGCAAGTCCATCTTTTTTCTTTGATAAGCGAGAGAAATCCACCGGGACCAGAGGCGCATGGTTCGAAGCTCAGTGAATAATGGGTCCATCCCTCTAATCTTCTCCACTTAAATACCAAACTTTTGTTTGCAGCAAGATTCAAACTAGTGACAAGAATTCTATCTTGTCAAAGCATTTTTTTTTTTTTTTTTTTTTTGAGACTTGTAACATTTAATCTATATATCCACAGGTGTACCACATCATCCCCTCCAAAAGTTATTTGACATTTATTCTTAGAGATCTAACGCTTCTTCTGTCTGACTTTCCTGTTTACACCAAAAATAAAAAAGACAGGCAGTTCATCTTTAATATCTTCTGCTTGTTCTCAAAACATCTCTGGTTCCTCTCTTTCCAAACAGTCCACCAGATACATAATCTTCCATCTCTCCTCTAATTCCCATCCCTGTTCCAGCACTTTAACACTCCTTCTATGCTCCCAGGCTTCACCCATCTGATCATAAACATCTACCCATTAGTGTACCATGTTATTTGACATTTATAGATTGCTTTGACTAGACAATTGTTTCCTTAATATCTACCAAATTTCAGGTAATCTATTCTTCTAAAGGTTTTGTAAAGGTTTGTAAAGACGACACCCTAACTTCACAGTTTCCCAGCTAAATACCTCAAGTTGGTTAGAGCACATGTTTGACCAGGCTTATGTGATGTTAATGACACTTGTAAGGAGAGTAAATACATGTTGGTTTCTCTTCTCACAGTAAGATTAAGAAACCAAATGTTCACGATCATTGCTCTGCCTTTTGCTACACCTCTCACTCCCTCAATCTTTTTGCTTTTTCGTTATTTCAGTTTTCCGTCTAAATCTTACCTTAGAATTAGCTTTGACATTCATCTTCAAAGACATTCATTGCACTTCAAATCAGAGGCGGAGCCAGGATTTGACGTTTATGGGTTTGGGATTTTAGTTTTTTAGAGTTCTTGAGTTCTTAATTAATAATTTATATATAATTAATAATTTATATATGTTCAATAGGGTTTTGATAAAGCTTTTTGGCCGAACCCACACCAGATGAGCTAGCTCCGCCCCTGCTTCAAATGGATGCTTTACCGAAGGTTTGAAAGTGGAGCAAATAGCAAATCTGAAATTTCACACCTTGGCAAAGCTTCTTCTCATTTTTAAACTCTCTATTGGCTGGTTTTATTTTCGTGAACTTCCATTAGCTTAACGCTGTAAAAATCTCCACCAAGTACTTCCAGTAACTCGTTGGTGTAATACTTAGACCTCTCTTCATTATCATTCTAAGAAACTTCATCACTAAAACCAGATTATATTCAACATGAAAAAAACAGTTGAGTCAGTTCCTTACATCTAGCATTTTCTCTTCTTCCTTTTGTGTGGCAGGTGTCGGGGGCACGGGATGGAGGGTCCCATAGAGGAGTCATGCCATGAAAAATAAGGCAGATCTACATAGAGGGATTAACTTGTGTACTAAGTTGTACTCTAGTCATGCGACTCAAACTTTCTAAACCCTTAATGCTTATTAAGACATAAAAATCAAATGTATAGCCCAGCAAGGGAAACCAGTCAAAATTTAATATCCAAGAAGCCTGAACTTGAGAATTGTATGGTAAAAATCCTACTTTTCATGTTAGAGTTGCAAAATTTGATCTTTGTCAAATCCTTCCCTTCCCCTATTCCAATATGGTGTCATACTTCCTCTCTTCCTAGTTTGTGGTCATTCAACTAGTGTAATATATCAATTTCTAGCAAGGAGATACAAACATATGCAAGATTCCAATCTGTTACCTACAACATATTCCATTAGAATTTCCCTTATGTCAAGGCAGAGCTGGCAAAATGATTAAAAATAGAAAGTAACCATCCAATCCCATTAGACATGGTTGGATAACTGACTTCTTAAAATGGATCAAATATGGATACTATCCATATTATCCACTAAAAAAATGCATATCCAGATGGATAATATGGTTATTCATATAATCAATACCCATTTGTATGCTTGTTATTTTTCAAAAGTTCTTGCTTTCTGAGAGTCTAAGCTTATTTTGGCTTTTAGCTTGTGTTCTCACCTCACTATTCCTGAAATCATGTATTGTCGAATATTTTATCCGTTTTTGTTTAACCCAATTTCGACCACCCATATCCGATGCCAGCCGCCCGTTTGCCACTCCTATGTCAAGGGAACTCAAAAAGCTTATACTCCCTCCGTTTCAATTTATGTGAACCTATTTCCTTTTCAGTCCGTACCAAAAAGAATGACCCCTTTCCATGTTTGGAAACAAATTACCTTTATGCAATGATTTATAGCCACACAAAATATATGTGCCTCATTTTACACCCCAAGTTCAAAAGTCTTCTCTTTTTTCTTACACTTCGTGCGCAGTCAACTATTTTTTTCTCATTTTGTCTTTGCTTATTATCTTATAATCCTATTTTACCCTTTACCCTCCCTTTTTATAATAGCTTTATCCCGTACCCTACTTATGTGTAGCATTAACGATACAATCTATCCAAACATTGCATACATCAAAACAATACAATACAACACATTATGAAACAAAGTGTAAGGATACGCGACGAAAAGGGTAACTTACAATGCGATCAGGCGAAGAAACAGGCCCATCAAGAACGCGAATCTTCGCCCCGGTTTCTTCACACATCTTCTTAACAAGCTCACCTTTTCTCCCAATAATACTACCAACTTTAAGCACAGGTACAACCAACCTAAAAACACAACTCCCAGGCCAACCAGGCCACTTTGGTTTCTCTACTGAAACAACCTCTGCAGTAGTAGTAGTAATAGCTGGTTCATCCTTTAGTGTTTCTTCTTGTATTATTTGAGGATTTTGAGGTTCTTGGTTTGTTTCCAAGGTTGTTGTAATAAGGGTTTCTTGTTCTTGCACAGAGCCATTTTGGGTTTGTTCTTCTGTGGAAGCCATTGTAGGGAAGTATTAGGGTTTAGGGTAAAGTTTTTGGAAAAGAAAGAGAGAATAGGAAGATATGGAGGATTTTATAGAGGTGGAGATTCTCACGTGCATAACACGTGCTTATTTTTTTATTTTATTTTTTTTGAGATAATTTCAATAATATATGATGACATAAAATATTAAATCCACGTAGCTATGTTTTTAATTTATATCTGCATAGACAAGTTTTTTTGCAACAATCTTTATACACTTGATGTACAACATTATACACTTACTAGTGTAGACAATGTATCAAACATTGTATAAAAGTGTATACTAATACTAGTGGCATTTGGCCCGTGCTAAGCCCGAGCCCGAACTACATTAAAATTTATACTTGCAACTTTTTTTTTTCTTTTTGCTATTCTTGCTTTTTGCTTTGTTTTTGTAACATTATAAGATAGCTCGATAATATCTCAAAAATTTTAAAATATTAAATTATATAAAAAAAAATTGTAAGTTCAAAAACAATAGTATTTTCTTAGAGTATATTTTAGACTTCCTTTTCATTTTCAAACAAATGCATGCACCAAAGCTCTTCTTTTCTTTATTTTAATGAAAGTTTTTTAGAGTAAAGTTTTTTTACCTTATGTTGGATTAACTTCATTATTTTTTTCCTCAATTAAACTTAAATTGGCAAACTTATTTTTTGCAAAAACGATTACAGTATCTAAGTAGCATCGAAATTACTTGATGCTACAAATTATTGTATGATGACGTCAATGAGGTTAATTTATAAATAAAGATAGCGTTTAAAATTAAATAATTAAAAGTCTTGATACGGCAAAATACATTTATAGATGTTCCTTCAGATTAAATCATTCTAAAAGAATTGAAACGTTAATGAAATCATTTGTTTTTCTTACTTTAATCTTTGTTTTCCCTTAAAATATTCATATTAAGAAATGATGTATTTTTTACTTTTTCTTAATTTAAGTTACCTTTTAAGGAAATCTATATTGTAATTTCTTAAACATATAAGGAACATTAGTATTTCATATTATCTTAACCATTTTGTCCTAAGTTATATAAAACATTGATTATCCCATCTCTTGTAAAACATTAATGCAATATTAAAAAAGTTTTTTTAAACCATTTTTTTTATTTACCCAATAAAAATATGAAAAATCACTTTCATTATTATTTAATATTAATTTTATTTGGAGAGTTAAACTCTAATTTTTAAATTATTTTTTTCAAACATTTCCAGCTATATATAAAAAATATTTTTTAGTGTAATAACTTTTTTACTTGTCCATAATAAATTTAGTTTTTCTTTTAATTTGACACAAGCTTAATAACCATTTTCCAATAAAAGAAAGACAACAAACTTTTGGATTGTTTTTAAACTTTGTTGAATAAATAGGTCTTTTGTGAGATTACTATCACATTTTCCGGGACATCATCACTCCTTATAATATTTGAGGCCCATATAATTAATCAAATTTGTCAAAATATTGAGAACTTGCAAGATCATTCAAACTTCAAATAGAGGTAAAATGGACAATATTTTTTTTTTTTGTGTGAGAATTACAAAAATTGAGCAGACCATATTTAGGACAAAAAGTAAATTTGACTTTAGAAAACAATGTCAAGACCTAAAAGTTATTAATAAAAAAGTTTGAGAATATGTTGGAAATTTTTGTGAGGACTACAAAAGCCCTTTGATTGTCCCTTATATATAGTAGTAATATAAAAGGGTCATTTCGTGTAATATTAGAAATATGGGTCATTTCGGATAAATATTTTCTCCAAATAGATATAGAGTGTTACTTTTACTTTTTCTTTTTCTTGTAATAAATAATTTTAGTAGTAACTATATTATTTGGGTGTTCTAACTTCTAAAGGAGTCGTTTGGTTGCTTGTTAGGAGCTAAATTATTCATATATTAAATTTTGCATAAGTAATCATGTTCGGTTGCATACTTTTAATATGTATAAGAGTCAACACGCCTAATATAGTGTTTAGTTTGCAATTTAGAAACCCGCATAATTAAGAAGAGTACTTGTATCGGTTAAGAGGAAATTTGAGTATTATTTTATGCAAATAGAATATGAAATAACTAAATCCTGCATATCTAATCCATGTATAAAATAATGCATAGAATCTCTCATACTAATCTTGCATTACTAATAACTGCATAACTCTAACCAAAGAACCAAACAACCCCTAACTGAATTCTGAGGCCAATCAAACAATTTTTTGGAATGATGTTTCACCTAAATTCTTGAAACGTTTGGGTAAACAATCGTAAGTAAAGATAAATTATAATATATTTTGAATAACAATAGTAAGCAAAATTATACTAGAGTGAAATGTGACAAATATTTAAACGTCAATTACAAAACATTTATCACTCCGGGTAGTTTGATTTGTGAACAAGTTATTTTTTATATTAATACAAGATTTGAGTGTGTACGACATAAGAAGAGATTGTAAAATAATTCACAATACGGAAAAAATATAATATTTGCGTGTGCAGTACAATTTGTAATGCATGTATTTTGATATTGATGTTGTAACTTTTATTTTAAGGATATTATGGGTTTCTTTGGCATTAGTTCATTACAGGACATGCTTATAATTGTTCCATTAATTAGTTACTCAAATTGGTGATAATTTTGAAATATTGAGAGGAAAAATCTTCTCATTTGTTCTTTGAATAACTTTTAATCTTCGCAAGGTCATTCGAGACATTGCCAAGATTTCTTTGTTATGATAAATGTGATTGGTTTTCTATTTAGTAGGCGTTTGTACATACAATTTGAAAACATGGTTTGAAATCAGCGTTTGGACATGCAATTTCGTCTCATGGTTTCAAATCATGTGATGAAATCTCATATCATCCAAAAAGGCATGATTTGGGGTTTCAAACTATGTCCAAACGGCAAGTCCAAGATTCTCCGTTCCCATATGTATGATTGTCGGGTTGAATTACAACTCATGTTGGATTGTGCAAACTTGAAAGCAACAAGGTCTACGATTTCCACACTGGTTATTGTGTTAGTTTAATCGACTCAAATCTTTTGTAGTTTAAATTGCGTTATAATAATAATAATTATTATTAATGTTGTTCTAACTATTGTTGTTATTATTATTATTATTATTTTTCAATTAATGTCAATTGCAAGCCATAAAATTCACAGTTAAATATTTTGCTATTGATCATTAAGTAACAACGTAAAATTAGCAACTTTTTCCGATAATAGTCTAAAAAAATTCCAATAATCACCTACTACTATTTTTGCGGCTTTGCTTAATTAATTCCTTCTAAGGTCAAGATTGCTAAATTGTAAGTTGAAATCACATTTGCAGTTTATTGACATATAGAAAACTAAACAATTCTACCTATAATTACATAAATAACCGCATCCGAGAGTTCATTCATAATTAGAAAGCCGAATCGTGTCACACCAAATGGAGCAAGACAATTTTCAAGCATCTAACATGTTATTGAGAATTTAAAGAGTTTGATTTAAACAAGTAAATTAAACCCTCATAACATACAAAAATCAAGTAGTTTGAGACAGGAGTGGTAGTCAAGAAGACAAAGTGATTTTGGTCGATTGAAAACCATATACATAGTGTGTAAAAGCTAGAAATACTTGATCTACCATCAGACTCCAAAAAAATTGCGGTCAGCTTCATACTCAAGATTGTCGTAGAAAACCATATAGAGAGAAGCTAGAAATACTTGATCTAGCATCAAACTCCAGTGCAGTCGGGTGCATAAGCTCTTGCTATGCACGAGCCTGGTACACTAAGCTTGATCTAGCATCAAGCTCGAAAAACGGGTAAACCTGTGCACTAAGGTCCCGATGCATTAAGCTCCCGCTATGCACAAATCTGGGTGCACTAAGCTTCCGCTATGCACGGTCCCGTGCACTAAGCTTGATCTAGCATCAAACTCCAATCGTATCAAGAATGTCAAATTTTTTTCCTTGCCTGAACTTCAAAGCATCAACTTTTCAATATGCAATTAGCAGCAACATATTTCTGCAAGTGGGAATGAGTTCATTGCTAGAACAACAGCCTTGAAAGTGGCTAAGAGGCCACAAAAGAATTCATCAAACCAAATAAACATACCTTGTTTTTTTTTCAGGACAAACAGATTTTGACAAGCCCCCACATGAATAAAAATATATAAAAGTTCTCTGGCCATAAGAACTCCCTCAAAAAATCCTCATTAATCAACACGTTTCCTCTATTATAATACTAATCACACCAACACCATTACGGGCAAAAGAAAAAAAAAAAAAGCAAAAAATAGGATTGACAAACTATACACCTTGTTAACCGAGTGGAGACGCCATCCTCATTACTACGGAAAAGAGGATTTTGCAACAACTTTCATACCAAAAACAGTAGGGCCTTCATCGGCTACACTGGAATGACATCAATCTTTGAACTGTCCTCGCATCTCAGTACAACGCCATCCAGACTGGCTGGAAGAATGCATTTAGCCCACTGACATCCTGTTGAAAACGGCTCAGGCGGAGGAACAATCATAAGGACATTATCATTTCGTTGGACAACTCCCATTACACTGACCGTGCTACCTTCTTTTATATACCTGATTGCAAATGTAGATGAGAAAAGAGTCAAGAGTGACACTACATTTTCACAAAGACAATATAAGGTGGGGATCTGCATCTAGATGTTATTAAGGCTTTTTTCATTTTTGGCCCGTCGGCCAAAATTAATTATGGGCACTAGCCAAAATATACAAAAACTATACACTGTTATAGTATATTTTGTGTATATAATCTGTATATTATATGTATATTTATACTTTTTTTTTTATAGTATATTTTGTGTATATAATCTGTATATTATATGTATATTTATACTTTTTTTTTTTTAATTTACCAAAACCATACATTTGCTGGCTATTATTCTTTTGAGCGGTCCAAAAATATAATTGTCCTATATTATTATGCACAATTGTTTAAAATTGTCAAAATCATACCCTTCTTTCAATCGCATTATTCTGTCATCACTGGATAGATTTCTGGCAGTTAGCCACCTGATAAAATCGGGGGACATGTCCCTATTTGATGGATTGATGTCCACAACAACAGATTCATCAACATAAGGGGTTACCCTTGCACCATATCCAGTTTTCACCAATGCCCTTAATCCAGATTGGAAGTCAGAGATGTAGAAATCCGTAACATGCCTCTGCACATAGAAAAGAAGAAAAGCATATAAAGCCTTTAGTTTTGTGATTACTTGTATGTTAAGAAGCATATCAAGCCTTTTGTTTTACTGTAATCATATGTTTGCTTCATCCCCAACATGTAAGGCTTACATTAAATTAAACCGCGCTTTCCTCACCTGATTAACACAATAGTTTTTTATTAATGAAGATCAACACGATAATTTCATAGCAGATAAAATGCTGGGTAGTAAGATTTATAAATTACAACTCCCTTTGTTTCAATTTGTTTGTTTTACTTTACTTTTTAGTCTGTTTAAAAAAGAATGCCAATTTCTCTATTTAGTAACTCTTCACATCCAACATCCTACATGGCATAGACCACAAGATTCAGAGGGCATTTTAGTACATCATACACCTCATTAGTTTAAGACCACACGATAAAAAAGTCTTATTAATTTTCTTAAACGCCGTGCTAAGTCAAACTAAGGAAAACAAATTGAAACGGAGGGAGTAATCTTTTTGAGTTGAGAGTATCTTGGTAAGTTGCCACTCTGAAATATATTTGCAGGAAATCCAGGCAAGTGCCTTTTATGCAAGGCTTTGGAGTCCTCCTGCTATTTATGGAGACCTACTTCATTGAAATCAAGAAATAGGAAGTCGCCTAAGCTGGATTCTTCTTCATGTTAAGTGAGAAATTACTTTTTAGGTCATGTAGTTCTAAGCCCTTTTTTTTTCGAAAAGGAATGTAGTTCTATGATATCTTTGATACACTCTCTAGATAGAGCCAGCAGATGAGTTTATCTTGACTCATTTTTTGACAATGGAGAGTTTATCTTGACTCATAGAAGCTTCTTTTACTTCACTCACTTAGAAGGTGACAGCGAGATGGTTCCTCGAGGTTCCAACTGATCACTCAAAAAAAAAAAAAAAAAAAAAAAAGAGGGCATATTTCCAAATGAATAAAAAAGTGTGTTAATTATCTTCCCACCTCCAGGGAACGAAGGCCCCAAGTGAAACGACGATGTTCTGGATTGGCAGCTTTTGAATCCCAACCCCGGTATTCGTATAAGCTAGTGGATGTATAAACACATCTAGGAACCTTCTGGAATGCAGATTCCAGAGGAACATTTCCACATGTAACTACCTGCAAATCCATAAAGTAATAGTTAAGACATAATATTCGGAGAGTTTAATTTTCAGGATCCAACACAGACAAGGTTAGAGTTATGGCAAATGTAAACAACAATAAAATTAATAAACTACTCGCAAGAGCATTTTAAAATTTTCAAGGAGCTGAACTCACCTACAAAGAAACTTATAGAGATAGAGCACAGAATTGACTCCAACTATAATTGTCCTAAACAGCAAGTAGAAATGTTTGCACTACTGTGTTACAGATCCTGTCTAGTATATGATTTATCTATACACAGCAAAGGTGAAAGTTGCATAACAGATATGACAAACTTTATGGTCGTTTCCTTTTTTTAAGTCTCCATTGACCAAAATATATCATGAAAGTATTGGGCCAATTGACCAAAATATATTATGAAAGTATTGGGCCAATTGACTAAATTGCACGTCCAGAATTTTAAAATCCTATGACCTCAAACTTTTAGCTCTTCAATTTCGTATCCCAAATATTTGTCTTTGTTGGCTCTGAGATACACATAGGAAGAATTTTCTTACACTGATAATGGTAAATACCTATATGTATGCGCGCTTATGTGTATAACTTCTGACTATGATTAGCGGTATCATTAAAATACAGCAACCATAATATTCAAGTGAGTAATATTGTCTAGAATATGAATAGTGATAACTGAAAATGCGCAGAATGAATTTTGCATTATCAAGAAAAAACTTACACCAGATACTTTAACAAATTGACCATCTTTTGCAGTTCTAAGCTCAGCATCAGGGTACTGAGAAATGAAACCAACAATAGCACTTCTTCCATAACAAGTATTCCATGTGAATACTGCAGCAACAATGGCAAAGAGGATAACAACAACGACAAGCAGAATGGGATTGTGAACAGCACCAAGAATAAATCCCCCAGCAATAAATCCCATCACAAATAGAAGAATTATAGACCAAAGTATTGACTTCGGGAAGCTCTTTCGGAAGGAATATTCTTCACCATGGCTTAGCTTAGTAACCGCCTGGTTATTAACAATAGAACTTTGTAGCTTGATTGAGCCAGTGGAATCCAACGGACCCGACACCTTCCGCGGAGCACCAGCTGAATTTAGTGGGCCTGAAGAAATGGGCCCGGATGTAATGAGGCCCGTGGTAGGTAGAACTGGAGGAATCGGGCCAGAATTTTGGCGGGAACTAACAGGAGCCCCTCCAGGTTGGGGCCCACTCGACTTCCTTATAGGCTCCCCGTGTTTATTTAGAGGCCCAGAGTTTGTCTTTTTCAAAGAAACAGATCCAGTACCACCAGAAACCATGCGGTTGCTTGAGTTTAGTTGACCGGAATGAGAAGCAGCACCACCAAATGATCCCGTTCTTGTTGGGGCATTGTTAATAGGTCCGGATTTCCGTGCCCCTCCAGTTGGGATATCAAACATTTTCCCGAGTTCTCCGGACTTTTTGATATCACCACCAGTATAAGGCATGGCAACTGAACTCATAGTTGGAGTCTTTTCTTTTGGCTGTTCAGGCCGGCCAGATACATAAAGGCCATTGCCCAACTTATGAGATGGGAACCGAGAACCCATTAGGCCAACCTAGCTATATCAGCAGATGCCAATTGCAATGCACGTACACAACAGCGTTTATTCACGAATAAAAACTTGATAACAGGCTCTAAAACCACCTCAGTGGACCAATTTCACCAGTAACGTTATACCTATTCAACAGAAGCACCATATAAGCATCTCATCGCATTGGGAAGATAAAAACAAGAAGCATCAAAGGCTATGATCAGCCTTTTATATCTCATTGTTAACTTCAAATTTAAATACTTCAAGCTTAACTTCAATAATAAAAAAATTATTATTTAGGCAAAATTAAGAGTAGTTTAACTAACAAAGGAAGTAAACACCAATAGAAGTATCAACTATTTTCCAATTTGCAACTAATGAGCAAGAGAAAATGACTAACAAGAATGAGGAGTGGGAAAATGAAAAGAGATCTGAAGATGTTGTAAACCATTATAGAATACCCGTATTCTCTTTTTTTTTTTTTTTAATTGAACCACTTAGTCTGGGATAGAAGGAGATACAATAGAGCAGTGGCCTTAAACAGTATTCACAACATACAGGTCTGGATATCTTTTCCAAATTGCAATCAATGGAGACAAGCAAATCTGAAGTATATCTCTTTCAATCAGTTCTATTAAAAGGTCTTCTTGAATAACAGTAGTAAGCTATTAACATCCTTAAACTAACTATGTGGTGGGTGTTCACACAGCAACTACCGACAAAGAGTTCCATAGATCCCAAAAATAAATAAATAAATAAAAAAAAAAAAACAGACATACCCAGCAACCCGACCGCAGAGACCAAAATGTACAAAAATCAAATAAAGATTCAATTTTTACACACAAAATAAGAGTCCCAAAGACCAAAATGTTTCAAAACCCAAATAAAGATTCAATTTTCACACTCAAGAAAAAGTCTCAAATCAGGATCCAAGAAAACCCAAATCAGCAAAATGGGCAAAAAGAATCTACCATGTATAGAAATACTTTAATACTGAAAATCACCCCATAAAATCAACACCCCTTGTACTAAATCCAGAAAAGCAGATATACTCAGCAACCCAAAAGAGATCAAAGACCAAAATGTACAAAACTCAAATAAAGATTCCATTTTTAAACACAAACAAAAGTCCCAAATCAGCAAAATGGGTAGAAATACTGAAAATCACCCATAAAATTGTACTAAATCAAGAAAACAAAAACACCCCACAATCACATTCCTAACAAAAAGGTTAATGCACAAAACAGAGAAACAGATCAAGAAAGCTCAAAACTCAAATAAAGATTCCATTTTTACACACAAAAAAGTCCTAAATCAGGATCCAAGAAAACCCAAAATACTGAAAATCACTCCATTAAATCAACCCCCCTTGTACTAAAATCAAGAAAACAAAAACAGCCCACACTCACATTCTTAACAAAAAGGCTAATGCACAAAACAGAAGAAACAGATCACAAACTCAAAAACTCAACAAAAAGATTCCATTTTCAACCTCAAAAAATGTGCCAAATCAGGATCCAAGAAACCCCAAATCAGCATAAATACTGAAAATTCTACTAAATCAAGAGAGCAAAAACAGCCCACACTCACATTCCTAACAAAAAGATCACTGCACAAAACAGAAGAAACAGATCACAAAGCTCAAAAAAATATAAAGATTCCATTTTTACATACAAAAAAATGTCCCAAATCAGAATCCAAGAAAACCCAAATCACCCCATAAAATCAACAACCCTTGTACTAAATCAAGAAAGCAAAAACACCCCACATTCACATTCCTAACAAAAAGGTCATTTCACAAAACAAAGCTCAAAAACACTTGTTATTTCAAGAAAATGTGAAGGGTACCTTTGGACAAAATGAGTTGGTAATAATAGCAAGAAGTAGTAACATGATGTTTGGATCAAGAAACCAGTTTGTTTAACATGGGATTTGAGAGATGACAAGGCAGTAGTAGTAGTTGTTGTGTTGGTGGGTGTGGGGTTTGAGTAAAAGGGTAAAGTGGGGGTGGGGGTATATGGTGGTCTTTGGTGGTTTTGTTTGCTGAGGGAAAAGTGTTTAAGGAGAGGAAAACTTAGAAATAAAAAATTTAAAACTTTGAAATTAAAAATAAAAAATAAAAAGTGGAAACTGAAAATGGACCCTCCACCTTCCTTTTCTGTTCTGGTGGTTCTCTCAAGTGAGATGTGAAATGACAATTTTACCCTTCAATGTAAAGTTATATTTCTGTTTGCCATTGGATTTTTGCTCTAAGTTTGGAAAATTTCCCAAAAGGGAATCAATGATGATGAAATTTAGGGATCTGTCATTTATAAATTTTGAGTTAGTTACAATAACATCCCTGTAATATGACTCATTTTCAGATGCATCCCTTGTATTTGAAAATTAATCACTTAAACCCCTTATAATATAGAAATCCTACACTTGCACCTATGAGGTTTATCCGTAAGAGTTAAGACCGTAACTATGTATATTAATATATAATTATTAAAATTAAAATTATAAATAAGAAGTTTTTACATATTTACTTTTATGAAATTTAATAAAGAAAATAAACATTTTTGTTAAAATATTTTTATTCACATATTTGATTGAAATAGAGAATAAACGTTTTTGAAACATGTATCTTCTAAAACTTATAAATAAGAAATGAACAAAAATTACTTAATAAGATATACCAACTATTTGTTACTATTACTTTCCTACACTTTAAACATGTAAATTATTTATATTATATTAATTATAAGATTTCTCATTTTTATTTTAGTTTTTTTCAAAGAAAAAAATTTAGAAAAGAAAATCTAGGATCCAACTTCTAAGAGAATATGAACGAGGGATGAAAATTATTCAACCCATAGAAGAGAAATCAAATTTTGAATAAAGAGGTATATAGTAACATCTTTTTTTGTTATTGAATATTTTGGTGGATGATTTTCGTTAGGAGGCACTTTGATTTTCAAATAATTGATGGAATAATTACACATACCTCTTTAATATTTTGAATTGAAATATTCAACATGTTTCACCGGAGGATATTTTATATCGTTACTACAGAATATTTTGAAAAAATAGACTTTTATAATAAGTTCTTACTAGAGACCATTTGAAAGGTATTATACGGGTCAAAGCATTAGGAATGTGAGTGTGACGCTATATAATTACCGACATATTATGATATTAATTTGAATAAATAATTATATGCACTCGATATTTACATTAAAGCATGCTACAACAACAACAACAACAACATACCCATTATAATCTCACAAATGGGGTCTGGGGAGGGTAAGATGTACGCAGACCATACCTCTACCTTTATGTGATAGAGAGACTTTTTCCTATAGATCCTCAACTCAAAAAGAAATGTAATCGATGCAGAAACGTAAACGTAGAAAAAAAAGGCAATGAGTCAAATGAATAAAATAAATGCATGTTATATATCAATACACATTATTTAAAAAAAATTACGCGACCACCCTAAATCATTTTTAATGTACTCTATTACCTACTAACCATCTATCCTAATCAAAAACTTAAAGATTCAAGGTATGTCGGATACAATTAATAAAATTTGTCTCCGTCTAATCAAATTGTGTCACAAAACTTGAGATCTACCTCTACCTCTCCTATTTTTATAAAAAAAATCTCAAAAAAAGTTTTAGTGCACGTGATTGACCAGCTATATTGTTGTCCTCATCTTTTCCGAATAAATTGAACCCCTTTCCCGTAAAATTCATTATTAATCCTATCCTCCTATTGTTCTTGCCCACACATCCATATTAATTAATGAACTCCGCCACATTCATCTCCCGAACGTGGCATTAAAAATAGACCAAATAAACATATATATCACAATTTTTTCTTTTAATAAAAATAGGGTCTACTCTTTAAGCCTTGGCGACACTTTCTTGTTGCACACGGCGAGCCTCCATTTCGCCCACCCCACCCCACCCCAAAAAAAAAAAGCGCATCAATCTCTCCATCTCCTCGATTAATGATCTAAAATAAATTGTCATCTTAAATGATATCAATCTTCACTTCCACCTTTGAAAAAAACGTTAAACTACGCTACCATTATAATTAAATGATTTGATAAAGTAAAAATGTCTGCGTGTTCTAAACTCGAATTTGCCCAATGAACTACACATATTTGAATGAGAATTTGAGGGATTTTTTGGACTAAGTCCTAAAATTTGAAAATTAAGGATTTGATCTAGTAAACAAAGTGGAACTAAAGATCTACTTGTAGCTTTGGACTCGGGTTTTGAGTGATTCAGGACTGTAATTTATTTCTAGGCTTGATTATATGGGCTCGGAGTTGAGTTTTGGATTGACTTTGACCTTGACTGCATAGTAAAATATGATTTGAGTTTAGTGGCATTATTTGACGGCCTAAATAATTCTTTTGAATGGATTTGAACCAGAGGCGGATCTAGGATTTGAAGGTGGCGGGTGCCACAATTTTCTTCAATGTACATCTTGTTAGGAACGTGTATTTAGGTCGAGTTTATCTCTTTTTAGTTTATTCGGCTCAACTTAATAGGCTTTTTTTATTTATTTACAAATATGAAAATTACACCTCAAAAATAAATAAAAAACGAACATAATTAGCATCTTAAACAAGGAATCACACTCATTAACACCCATTAACAGAAGTAAAATCAACATTTTGACCAAGGGACTTGCATCTCTTATGTATATTAAAAAATGAATTTGCACAAGTAAAACAACATCTTCAACAAGGGAATTACGCCAATCAAAATAAGAAAAATAATAGAAAAACTCTTCAATAGGTAAATACTCCCATAAGTAAATGTAGAATTAGATAAACTACAAGTTCTCAAAAATAAATCAAAAATTTTATGTTTTTTTCTAAGCAAGATCAATCTCCCATCACAATTTAAGTAGTAAAGTGATTTAAATTGAATTTAATAATTATAGAATAGCATAAATCTTATAGGAATGACCTCCGTCCATTTTTATTTGTCCATTATACTAAAAATATATGTCCACTTTTACTTGTAAGTTATATAGTTTGAAAACCAAGACATAATTACCATTTTATATTATTTTATTTATTATTAAGTAAAAATTCATTTCTCATTTTATTTATTTTATTAAGATTTGCCAAGTCAAATATAGAACTAGAAAACATGGAGGAAGAATAAACAAAAGAAATTATTAAAAAAAAAAAAGGAATTTTTTGATCTCAATCCAAAATTTGAAAATTAGACCCAAGTTTTTCGATTTAAATACAAAGTCGATTAAGAGATATACTTAATTTAAGGGATTTTGAAGTTTCTATTCGTGTGTTCTCGCTAGAAATCACATATAAAATAATAGAAAAGGACTGTAATATAAATAATAAAAAAGATAATATAGAAAAAATGAGGGCTCGAAAAGGAAATTGAGTTTTGGATTGACTTTGAAAACTTATTCAAGATAGATAAAATAGGAGTTGAGTTTAGTGGTATTATTTGACGGCCTAAATAATTCTTTTGAATGGATTTGAACCATTTGGAGGGGTTCCTTACGTGGAAAAGCGGTTCTAAAAGAATGGAATTACGTTTGGACCGATATAAGTTAAGACTTTGAGCTCAATGAATAAATTTTTTTCCAAATTTTTATAGTTTATCACATACTATGTATACGGAGCTCCCATATATATGAGGCGTGATAAGTATATGTTCAGGTACCATAATTGTACATATGGGTTTCATATGTGTTATTCTATGTTTTAATTGCTATTTTCACACCATAACTAAGTTGTGCATTTTCATACGCTAGTACAATGTTATAAGCATCTCTCAGATGCTAGTTAACATTATATATTTGTAGCATAGCAGATTCCATGGTTGAACTTCTTTAGTCATGTATTATACATATATATGTCTATCTGCATATGTGGTTTTGTCATATGAGTTGTCCATGCAACTTCACACGTGAGTTATCCATGCGAATTGATACAAATGTGTGGAGTACTCCACGTTTGGATGAGCGGGTCCAATAGACTCAGGATGTAACGTGTGGATACGAATTCATTCCTCATCAGTCACATTTTCGATCTCCACGGACAGCGTGCGCATAAGTTTGATTCGTAACTGGCAAATTTCTAGTTTTATGTTTGTGGCATTTGAAAATACATGTTTATGAGTAAAGTTTGAATCTCTATCATGCATTTGATTCGTAGACTCCTGTTGATGCATTTATTTTCGTTGGAAATAGCTATTTCATCGGGTCTACCCATAAGGATGTTAATTAGCCCGTTGGCTCATTAGCTTGCCCTCTTAAATCCTACCTATAATGTATTAATACACCATTATGGGTGTTGGAAAAATCACCATACTATGACAGCTAGGGTTTGCACACAAAATACGCTCTGCATATCCTAGAGGATATCTTGGTTGTCGAAATGAAGAGTTGTGGAAATGAAGGAATTCATGAATCTTATGATGACACGAGTCATGATTGTTGTAAATCCGTTTCCGCTAAAAAGAAACTTGTAAGTCTCCTGACTAGTATTTCCGGTCAAATACTACACATTTAAATGATAAACATGTGCATATTTGACCGTTGTTTTCGTATATAACATTTCTTTTTATATCTATCTATAAACTACACAAGCTGTAAATTGAGTCCTTTTCGATACGAATTGAAATCTCGCTATTTCTTTATTGTGGATGGTCGATGGTATTTACTAAGTACATGTTGTTTTACTCATATGCTACACTTCTACACTGTGTGTGCATCTGATCTGGGTACCAATGATGCGCTAGTATGTGATCTTAATTTGGAGCCGGTGCTGAGTTCCAGTGATGATCGCTTGCCCTATTCCTGTAGTGGTTATAGCAGGGGCGGATTTAGCTTAGTATATGGAGGTTCCCCCATGTATTTGTTCGGATCCTGTATTTGTATTGAAAAATTCAAGAAGATATATCAAATACGACTTGGGAACCCACAAGCATAACCATTCTCTTTATATTTTTTAATTTGATATGGGTTGGAACCCACAAGCATCAAATCCTGAATCCGCCTCTGGGTTATAGAGTCTCCTAACTTTCTTTACTGTATTTTCTTTCATAGACTTGTATTATATTAAAATAAAGTTGTACCATCATTCCTACCTGCTCATGACTAGTTACGCCAATTCATAGATGACTGTAGTAGACTTTTGTTATGTATGTTGGCTATTTATTCTGATTTATGTTATATCCTGTTAGATTTTATGTTTCAGTTTATGTTTAATGATTATTTATTGTTGATTGGTTCATATTGCGCGTACGGATTAAGTGTCATCACAGCTTAAATAAATTGTATTGCGACATCTAACTTGTCAAAATTTTAAAAAAATCACATAAATTAGGACATATTTTCTTAACACAATTATGTACTTGTAGGGTGTGTTGGTATGGATGAAATTAAATGTTTTTTTTCAATTATTTCATTTGTGATTGGTCAAAAGTTTTGAAAAAATATTTTATCTAGGTGAAAAAATTCGCCCAATGAAGAAAATAGACTTTCCTAAATAAGAGGAAAATAAATTTCACAAGCGGCATTCCATAGATTATATAATGGTTTTAGGATAATATTTTTTGCTCACATACCGAACACAAGAAAATAAGTAGCAAACCACATATTTTTCTGAAAAACATTTTTTAAGAAAATATTTTTCATGGAAATATTTTTCATGTTCCGTCGTCCTGAACACCGTAGAGTATGACCGTTATACCTACGTTGAAAACTAAAACTTGTATTTTAGGATATGGTAGGGTCTCACTTTCTCTTCCTATCCCTTTCCAACAAGCAGTAATTGTTTTCCTTTTTCTTCTTTAATAATAATAAAAATAATAATAATAATAATAATAATGCCAATCTTAGGTTATTCTAGAAATTCATATATTAAGTGCATTATTATAGGATGCGACAATGACACAAGTGGGTCAATCCTAGAATCTACCATTCGTTTACTTGTCAATTGTCGTATTTGGAAATTATTGTTTTTTCAGTAAATTGAATTTTATTGGAGTAGAATTTTATTTTCTCTTATTGTAGTGGCATCCAACTATGTGATAGCTTATTTCCACAGTTCGACCTCTTATTAGATTTAATAAATCTGCTGACTTTTTAGTGTATAGCCACTAAATCTTTGAAAATGTTGAATCCTTTCCATTGCAATGACAACTTTGAAAACACCGAGTGCTGAAATTGAAGGGACAACTGATGTCCATTTTTGACCATCTTACTTACATATATTTATTTGGAGTACTAATTTGCACTTTTTTCCCTATTTTGTGTTGGTCTTTAGTTTTTATCCTTCAATATCGAATTTATGCCTGGAGGGACATAAATTACGAATTATAATATCCACAAATTATGTCCACGCAATTTAAAGAGCAAGCATTGCAATCACATCATTATTTATTGTTTTTTCTTACTAAGCTGAACATGTGCCTAATAGGCCCATTAAAGGATAAAGTTTTTTTTTTTTTTTTCAAGTGATTTTCATTCTAAAAGCCGCATTTGAGACTTCTAATCAAATGTGATGACATCTGAACCATCTAATTATCACGATTTTTGGAGAAAGATATTATAATCAAATTAAAATTAAACGCATAGGTCCTTCTTTGCACTTCATTTTAAACATAATATAATTGTCAAAATCACATCAGATTTCTAAAGATCAAAATCGTAACTTAATAAATATAAGATGTTCATTCATGTGTTTATATGAGACTTGAGTGGATGCATATTAGAGAACACTTTATCCATCCAAATCGGGCTTCTCAGAGCAAATTCAAATTCATTGAGAATCAACGCAGGTATTAGGTATTGAAAATCGAAGAAAATATTGGGACTTGAGTGACACCAAAGAGAGACTTTTGTCCTGATTAATTAAGATTGAAGAATCTCAAATAGATTATTGCTGGATACGGCTGAAGTTCCTGGCCAATAATAAGGCAATACGTGGATTAAGAATAAACTATAGACTAAGAATAAACTACAGATACTTAATTGAACATTGCATGTGACTACGATGCTTTGTTAGCTGTGTTAAGAGATTCCTTGGACTTAACAAAACACACACTGCACTTTCTTTTTGTAAAGTGAAACAAAAGAAAAGAGTCCAGAAAATCTAAATTTTTTAGACAAAAACATGTACAAATATATATGAACAAAATTGTGATTTAATTATAGGAAAAACAAAATTTGGGATTCCACAGAAAGGAAATAATAAACCAAAGAAAATTCAAACACCACGCATGAAGTTTCTCTATGTATGACCTTTTTAATAGTTTGAACATATAAACAAATATCCTTCTTTCAAATTTCAATCATCCAAATTTTATTTTTCTGCTTGAATCCGTTTAAACACTATATAGGTTAAGCTGAAAAAATTGAGTTATTGACGTTAAAGTTAAAAAAAGTTGAAGTTTGTTGGTGAAAAGTGAAAATCATTACTTATTTCACTTGAAATACTCTTTAAAGTAAACTAGTTTTTCAAACTTAAAGAATTCTCTACTTCAAGTTGAAGTTGAAACAACGGAAGATATTATTTTAAAAAAAAAAAATGTTGTAAATATTTCAATATTTGAAAATAACTACTAACATCTATGTCCAATATGCATTTGGATGAGAACAATATGCCAGACAAAACAAGAATTTGAAATAAGCAAAATCTATATATGTATAAGAAGAATTTATCTTATCAATGACTTGGCAATTAAATTAATATTCTAACATAATATAGGATGAAATAAATATTTTGAGCATCCAGTATGTTTTAGACAATTTTTTCTAATTCTATTTTAGAGAGCTGTTAAAAGAAATCTTTTGGGCGGTATTTGTATGTAAACATAAAGAAAACTAAGGAAAACATATTTACCAATACAAAATTCTGTGTAGTGTCAACAAAACAAACATCCTCACGAGGCTTTCTTATTTTAAATTTTGAAAAGGAATTGACATCCAACGCCAGTTAAGCTATTAATATAAAATTTAAGTTTTATAATAATATTGTATATTACTAAATTTAGAAAAGTTCTAATGCAACGACAAAAGAGAGTTTCTATGCAGCTTCCGCAGGTCTTGGGAAATTTTTAGTAGTGGGGATTCATCACCAAGTAGTATTATTTATAACAGCTCACATTTCATGTGATTGTAGAATTAATAGTAAATCATCACATTTCATTGAAGGGTGTGATTTGTATAGTATTTTAGATGATTTCTTCGATGAAATATGTTTTCTAATTGTTTTGTTGTCTTAAATTAAGATTTTTAATCAACAACAATAATAATTACTATATCTCAGTCTCAAATAAATTTGGGAGCGATATATGGATCATCACTGACTATAATATTACTACATTTAAATTCATCTCATTGCAAATGCTATGCGAATATGAATAAGAATTATTAGAAGTTCTTTATATTTTCTACATGTATAAATCTCTGAAGGACCATTCCTGAATAATATAGAACCCACAATTAAAGTCTATCATGTTTAAAAACTAATCTCCTATATAATCTTTTTTTTCTATTGTGTCATATCTTTCACTTAGTCTGCATTGATTTGTCAAGATTATAGGTTCTTCGAGACAACTTCCTTCCCTGGGACAGTGGCGGAGCCACATATAGTTGAGGGGCCCCTTCGTCGGAAAGTTACACTATATAGCTAGGTAAATTTTTTATTTTTATGTATATATTTTACATATTGACACTCCTTGGCTTCTTCGTGAATTTACTTCTTTATATTTTGACACCCCTTAGTGAAAATTCTGGCTTCGCCACTGCCGTGGGTTTAGGTTCTACCTTGTTCCGATTTAACCTTTTTATTCAGCATGATTTCACACCTACAGTTAAATGCATCTAACGATCAATATAATTTACGACGTGATCAGACCATTTTTATTCGAACTCATCTCTTTTATATTTGGTGAATAAATTTACTCTAAACATGTGCTAGCTGTTGGGAAGAAACAAGCAATAACCAAATTGCACGACGAGGTAACAGCGGAAGAAATACCCAAGTTGAAACTTCCCACACTATTTGAACCAAGAGAAGACAATAAACACTAGCACAAACGGAAATCCAGGCAGCAGCTATACCAATAATAAAATAGCAAAGCAAGCAAAAATAAATCGAATGGAAGAGACACCAAATTTACGTGGTAAAACCCCCTTCAGGTGAAGAGAAACATCCATGGACCTCCGGCCCACAAAAGCTCCACTAAAATCAACAAGAGTTACAACATTGTTCTCCAAATGGCTATAACAACAAAGCCAAGCACGGAGCAACAATACTTAAAAGATAACACCAAAACTAGTGAAGAAAGGAGAGAAATCACCCCAAAAAATGAGCTACTGTTCGTACTCGAAAACTGGAGCTACAGACCACAAAATCGGATCTTCACCGTTGAAATCGAAGAACCAGATGTTCAGAATCCCCAGTTCAAATTTCAGCACGATCCAACGGTTAACGAATCGGAAAACACAATTTAAAGCGGACTGCTGTAGCAGAAAATTTCTGGATGAAAATGCTTTCTCTCACTCTCTATACAAGCATGTATGAATTCACTCTTGTGTTAGAAAATAAGATCTAAATTGATCCTATATATAGAGGAAATTTTGGGCAAAATTGGCCTGGTCCAAATTGGATTGGGTTTTGTTAATCCAATTCCACATAGGAAGGGAAAACCCAAAAACGTAATTGGATTAGGTTTTATTAATCTAATTCCACATAGGAAGGGAAAGCCCAAAAACCTAACAGTAGCTACGTTTAATTTATAGATATTAACATCATGTTGATTGACTTTATCACAATGTATATATTAATTGATCGAAACTACCGTAAAGGGGTGAGAAGTGGCGGGGCTAAAGGGAGCCAAGGGGTTAATAAATCCCTTTCGTCGAAGAATTATCCTGCATGAATAGGATAAAAGCAAACTTGAACTAATGAATGGTTTGACATAAGAAAATACTTCAGTATAGTGGTAAAGAGGTTCACAAAATTGCCTCAAATAACAAGTTCAAATTGTTGGTCTCTTTGAGCATATACAATCTATCTATATTATTTTAAAAGCATGAACATAAATGTTGATTAACCAAAATATCCTTCAATTATTGAACGACTTTTATACCCTTACTATTACTATTAACATTTAATTACTAACAATCCTAATTCTATTAAACTCCCAATCATCAACTGTTACTAAACTCCTTACCAAACCTATTTTACCAACAATTACTAATCTTTTTTACTAACTGTTACTGCTAGTTACTAATCTTATTTTTTTTGTTGAAAACTAATTACCAATCCTACTTTTATTGAAATACCTAGCATCCGACTTTTATACCTTACTAACTATTACTACAAGTATCACTGACTACTAATATATATATATTTTTTTGTGTGGCAGGATATTAATTACTAATCCTATTTCATTGAACTAATTAACAACCGAACCAAAAAAACCAATAACTAACATAACGTCTATTACTGCAACATAACAATTTGATCTCCTTTTGTTTTCTTATTTGAATTGAACTCCAATCTAATATAATATGGGAACCAAATACTTCTATAAAAGACACACATTCTCCACGGCAAGCTTTTGTACTACCACTTCAGAAAGAACATAGCAAAGTTCAGTAAACTTTTCGAAAGATATTATTTCTTCCCATTACTATACTTTTTATTTCCAACTTTATTATTTATGCTTAGAGGTTTCTGTCGATTTGTCAATAGCTATTGTCAATACGAGCTCGATCTCCTCATTATATATATTAGATATTTGCTTCTAATAAAGTAAATCAACCGTAGTAGATAATAAAAATTAGTTTATATTTAGAGTAAATATTGTTTTGCAACTTTTTTTAAGTTATTACAGGTGTTTTGAGAATACCAAATGGAATCAGATTTGGCGAAAGAATATATGCCTATTAATAATCTTAAAAAGTCCGATGTTCAATGGGTAATAATGGTACTGGTCATTGGAATAGCCGATAATAGAATATATAAAAACAAGAGGTGATGGGAGGTAATATTCATTATATATTTGTATTATATTTCTTACTTATTCATATTTTCTTTATTAACATCAGATTAATTTTAAATAACTTTTCAGAGCACAAAAATTCACTTTTTCGATTGAACACGTTTTAAAGTGGAAAGATTTATTGGAACAAAGCAAAGGTTAATACATCATTAATGGTTGCATGAAGGATCCCGACACTAGCTATTTATTCGTGAACACAGAGTTGGAAATATCGTTTACCAATTATACTATAGCTGAGGAATGCAACAACTATTTTTTTACCTCAATTTTTTCCAATAATTTCCTTTCTGGACGATGCAACAAAATCCACAAATGGAGCATTATTACTAGAGATAATGTTTGTCTGAAAATAACGTGCAACTGCACATTTATAGAGACTAGTACCATATTAAAAGCACGAAGGGCCTTAGAAATATTGATTGAACTTTTTGCCCTTTATTAAAAGACTCTGCAATAGACAAAATTGTCATTCACTAATTTCCTCAAATTATAAATTTTAATTATTATATTTTTTGGTTACTAAACCTTTCCTTATCTGAATTAGGTAAGAAATCGGAATATTTAGAACATTAAATTCAATACACGGTTTACCTTATTAAATCATATCCTAACAATAACATTAGTTAATATTTAATTAGGACTCCGTTAGTGCTTTTGTATTGTTAATACTATGTTATATTGCAAAGCACCTAACGCTAATTTGCTAGGCATATGACATAATTTAATAGATGTTTATACTTTTTGAGAACTATTTTACATTAACATACCTTCATATCAGATAAAATAAAGAAATCCTAATATTTAGAACATTAAATTCAATACAGGGTTTGCCTTGTTAAATCATATCCTAACAATAACATTACTTAATATTTAATTAGGACTCCGTTAGGTGCTTTTGTATTGTTATTACTATGTTGTATTGCAAAGCACCTAACGCTAATTTCCTAGGCATATACATAATTTAATAGATGTTTATACTTTTTGAGAACTATTTTACATTAACATACCTTCATAGCAGATAAAATAATAATAATAATTAATTAATTTTTTAATCTTAGTAATGTTGATTGAACTTTTTGTCATTCATTAAAAGACTCTACAATAGACAAAATAGTCATTTCTATTTTCCTCTAATTATTATTTAATTATATTTATAATATTTAAAAATGATCATTTAATTATTTCCTTGATATTCAGAACTTGAAATCAACTAAACTTGTAGTTTTTAATCTTTCCTTATTTGAATGATGTAAGAAGTCCTAAAATTAAGACTTTGAATTGAAGTAAGAAATTTATAATTACGTAAGGAAAAGTTTTAGAGTACAGGTCAAACATGGAATGCTTGATGTTTTTATTGTCTTAAATTGTAAAAAGATGAAAATATAACTTAGTACTACTTATTTAGGAGTTTAAGTTCTTTGTTAAGTACATATTTCTGCTTACTTGGTTCAATCTCTTTCTTTTTATTGTCATGCTTCACCTACCGCAGATTCAAAAGAAAAAATAAACTATTGATTCAACTGACCTTTGTCTCCATGTTATGTGATTGCAAAGTAAGACAAATATAATTAGAATTGAAGAAAAACGATAATAATCTATTTAACATAAACTAAATATCAGGTAAAATCAATTTGTCTTATGTTGCTTTCTCTTTATTTTTTCAGTTATATTGTTTTTCTTCGCTCTTAAATGAGGTTAGTATTCTTGTTTAGTTTCTTAGCATTATTACTTATTTATAGATTTAGCATTTTAATCAGTTGACGACTGATTCCTTTTCCCCTTCGGTATTTAATATTTAATGTAAAAATTTCATAAATACATATTAATTTATCATGATAAAATAAATTCTATACACTTTTCATACCAAATTCTATACACTTTTCATACCAATCAATCTTTCAATTGAAATTCTACACCCATTCGAATCCGTGCACCGCATTACACACAGAATATCATGTATCTACGGGTAATAACACAAGATATCAATTGATCAGATAGAGCAGGCTAGGTTTGACTTGAAGATGTCCAAAATGTTATTACTATACATGTGTTTGATCAACTGCTTATTAGAGAGAAAGAGTTAAAGCACGGTGAATCTTGAAAAGTGGTCTTTGATCGAAGAAAGTGCATTACAACAGAAATCTAGAGGTAGATGGATCAAACTTGGGGATTCAAACACCAAGTACTTTTCTGCTATCATCAAGGAGAGGGTGCAAAGAAAATAGATATCTGAATTAATGTCTATTTCAAGTGTCAAGCTACTAGATCAGCAGGATATCAAGAGTGACATATTGGCTTTCTATAAAGGATGATAGGGGTCCTCCAAGAGGTCATTGCCAGCAGTTAATCAGGTAACCATGAGCAAGGGCCCTGTGCTTGATAATTATCAGCAGTTGCAACTTATAACTCCAATCACTGAAGAGGAAATCCAGTTGGCTCTCAAGTCAACAGGAGATAGAAGTCTTCTGGAATTGATGGCTACAATGCTTTTTTTTCAAGCGAACTTGGAATATTACCAAAGCTGAGATAACACAAGCAGTACAAAATTTCTTTGTTACTGGTAGAATGTACAGGCCACTAAATTGCACAACTGTGACCTTGGTACCAAAGAATGACAATCCAGCTACTATCAAGGAATACAGGCCTATAGCTTGTTGCACTGTATAGTATAAAGTGATTGCAAAGGTGATAGCTGCCAGACTTCAGAAAGTTATAGTATCAGTTATTTGTGAAGCCCAAGCAGGTTTTATACCTGGTAGGAAAATAGCAGACAATGTCATCCTAGCACATGAATTGGTCAAATCTTACATCAGGAAGAACATTTCTGCGAGATGTACGGTGAAGATTGATCTCTAAAAAACTTATGACTCAGTGGAATGGGCTTATATTGAACAAGTAATGGAAGGACTGAATTTTCTACTAAATTCATAAGCTGGATTATGGAATGTGTTATAACTGTAAGTTATTTAATACTCATCAATGGTGAACTTTCTGAGATTGAGACATGAAGACCCAATATCTCCCTTTCTTTTTGCTATAACAATGGAATATTTGAATAGAACTTTGAATGAACTGAAGGAGAATCGGGGCTTTAAACATCACCCAAGGACTGCTAAGCTGGGAATTACACACTTGAGTTTTGCAGATGATCTGTTACTCTTTGCCAAGGGTGATCTAACTTCCATCCAGTATATGCATCAAGCCTTCGTTAAGTTCTCTCAAGCTTCTGGGTTGCAAGCCAATATTGGCAAGAGTTCAGTGTTCTTTGGTGGAGTTATTCATGTTGTCCAGCAAAGTATTTTGGGAACTCTGAACTTCACTTTAGAGGAAATGCCATCAAGTACCTTGGTATCCCCTTGACTACTAAAAAACTTAGTGTGCTCCAATGGCAGCCCCTGATACAGAAGATAGTCAAGAGAATTTCGTCACGGACAAGAAAAAAGTCATCCTATGAGAGGACCTAATTGATTCAAACAGTTACCTTTGGTATGCAAGCTTACTGGTCACAATTGTTCATGATGCTTGTCCAAGTTGTTGAAACCATTGAAGCCTATTGCAGAACATATTTATGGACAGGATCCAATACTATCTCAAAGAAGGCTCTTATGGCTTGGAGTAAAGTGTGTTCACCTATATCCAAGGGAGGGCTCAACTTGATAAATCTGTCCCTATGGAATAAAGCTTCCCTTGCTAAAAACAGTTGGGATCTAACCCAAAAGAAAGACAAGCTGTGGGTCAAATGGATTCATACCAATTATATAAAAAAATTCCCAAGTCCAAGATGTTACCATTCCTAAACAAGCTTGTTGGATGGTGAGGAAGATTATTGAGGCTAGAGAGGTTGTGTCATGCTCAGATCAACCTTGGAATGGAGGCCAGTATCAAACAGTTATACTTGAGTCTCATTGGCAACAAACCAAGAGTGGAATGGAAATGTTTGGTTTTTCATAATGCTACTAGACCTAAAGCTAGGTTCACTATGTGGCTCATGATACAAGACAAACTTCTAACTATTGATAGACTAACAAAGTGGGGAATACAACATGATACAAGATAGGCTTTTAATCCGAGTCTAATTGGGATTTTTAATAATTTCATTATTTTAATAAAAGAAAAAGAAGATAAAAAGAAAACTATTCTCGATTGAATGTAACTAGAATTTTATGTAATTAAGACCAAGGTCAACCTACAAATTAAATAGAATTAAATAATATATATATTTAAATGGTAAATCAACTTTTTTTGTTGTGTTGATATACCTTTGAAATTAGAATTTTAAAATTAAGTATGTTTGGAAGGAGGAATTGAACACTTTTATAGAAGAAGCTATCATTCCATTTGTAAAGTCTTTAACCATATTAGGTCGAAGGTGTGTTTGAAGCAAACACCAAAAAAAAAAGGGGTTTGACCTACAGAGGATAGGTGTTAATGTCCTTGTGATATTTGAATTAGTTTCAAGTGTGATTGTCAGATTGATATTTTGTATACGAGTGTTAATTCAACTAACTAACATAAAAATTTATAGGTTAGTTTTGAAGAATAATAGAATAATCATAATTCTGATAAACTTGAATAGTTCAAAATGCAAAATGCATGGTCACAAATTTTTTAATGTTGGACTACACAATTTCTATGACATGTTTTCTTACATGGCTAACTACATATTGAACTTTTAAGATGAATATTTGATGTCGTCAATAAGAACTTTTGTCATTATAGGTCATTGAAGTGATGACAAAAAGGTACATATACCAAAAACATCATCTATGAAGAGATATTAGGTGAGATATGCAATTGTATAACATATTATTATTCATCCCATAAAATATGTATAACTACAAATATTATATATCTTACTTAACTGAATTATATTAAAATTTTAAGATGAATATTCAATGTTGTCAACAAGAACTTTTGTCATTATAGGTCATTGAAGTGACGATAAAAAGGAACATACACCAAAAACATCATCTATGAAGAGATATTAGCTGACATAAGCAATTACATAACATATTATTATTTCATACCATAAAATATGTATAACTACAAATATTATATATCTAACTTAACTGAATTATTTTTCTTTGCAGATTCTGAAAACATCCAATTTTTTTTTTCCAACTATTGCATCTATTTAGGAGTAATATGTTTTTACCATTTCAATGAATTTTATTTTTGTTTTAACGCCATTTTCTATTTTATATAATTTAATCTTCTTGCAAATAATTTAATTGGTCCTAGTGTGAGAAAAGATTTTAGATTTAGACGAAAAGTAGTCAAAGCAACACAAAAAAAATATATCAATAATATCTTTTATAAAGAGATGTCAAGTGCGATACAACATAATAGGTATATCTTGTAGAATTTATTTTTATCATTTTGATAAATATTTTATTTATTTAACGCCAGATATTATTTTATAATAATTTTTTATATTTTTATTAATTGACGCGATACACACACACGCAACACACGTACGCTGAAATTATAAAAAATTTATGTTAAAGCGTCTCATTATGTTGCATTCTGGTGCACTTTCGTTAGGGGCATTATTTGCCTCATTACTCATTTTAGTTAGTGGGAGTGGTGGCTATTATTTCACTTATAACCTCTAACTCATTCATCCACATTCTTTTTGTAATCTCATATAACCTCTAAGCTATAATTCTCCCATTATCTACTCACATTATTACCCCACTCTCATCCAATTCAATTCAAGAATAGTTAGTCATCCTTACCTTGTGATGTGTAGAAAATTATAGAGTGCATGAAAAAGTGAGTTAAAAGAGAGAGTTTTATTTAATTGAAGAAAAACGTTCTTATGGTGGAGCTTTGGACTATTCATTCAGTACGGAGTTGTTTGAATCACACGACGTTGACGGGCTGTTGTATTTTAGAGGGGACAAGTCAGAGTAGGACCGGCGAAGATTATACCACAATGTGCTTGAATCTCCCTAAAGAGAGCTAGATATCTGCGCCTTAGCCTGAAGTCTATTAATTTATTTTATTTTTTATTTCATTTTGTTTTTCAACAGTAATTGTAATTTGTGGTATGTCCATCAACACAAATTCAAAGCGTGACACATTCTACTATATTTTTGAATCCTTACATGAACTTTTGACTTTGACACTAATCATGAGTATATATTGTGCAGGTGCTAGGTTGCTATCATTCAAACAGAACTAGATATGGTGTTAATTATTTAGATTTGTGTTGGTTAGAGTTGAGTCCATGTCATTGTGGTTGAGAAATTGAGATACCTCACCATCAACTCTCTATTCACTTCAAGTTATTAGGTTCACTAGTACGTGTCTGGTGAAGATGCTATGTCACCTATGTGGTTCAAGGAATAATCTATCAACATGCATGTATTGACAATTCAAGAAAATATCAACGAAAAATCAGTTGCAATTTTTGCACCCTTTGTCCTTGATTGGATGAACAGTACTAATGAACTTTTTGGCATTTGAATGACATTTATCCTATGTAAAATGATTAGTTATAGAAAAAGTTAAAAACTATAACGTAAAATGCAAGCTATTAATTAAATTGCAAGAAAGTTACTATATATTCTTGCCTAGTTTATTTTTCAATCCCACCTAGGAGGATTAATAATGTTCCCATTTAGCCTCTGCATAACTCGAACTTTCAATCTACTCGTTGATGGTAGAGGTACTCTATCACTAGAGCAAACCTTACTTGAATTTTAGGTCTGAATTTTGGTACCTTATGTATTTGTATTTTTATTAATTTATTAATACATATTGTAGAGAAGAATCACTCGATGTCTTTTTTGACATAGTTAAAAGAAGGAAGCTAACGCCCAATTAGTTTGCATTATTAGT
Organism: Lycium ferocissimum; assembly: GCF_029784015.1. NCBI lineage: Eukaryota > Viridiplantae > Streptophyta > Magnoliopsida > Solanales > Solanaceae > Lycium > Lycium ferocissimum. Next base: position 25,323,482 of record NC_081353.1, on the reverse strand, counting down.
TAGGAGATCAATGAAATTCAAACTTGTGCGTGATATTATTATTCGAACTGCACCTCATGACTTGTCACTTAGATGTGTCCATTGTGATTAAAATTATGAAAATGAATGGACCTCAAGCAAACTTGCTTTCTGGACCATTGCTGGGCCTTACTGAAAATTGAGAATTGTTGAATCTAATCATTGAGAATTGTGAGATTGTATTAAGATGCTAGATATCAAATTTGAATTTGATTGGATCAACTTTTGGGCAGAAACGTGTTGGTGATATTTTTCTGAAACTTCTCATGATCCACCAGAATAATTTATTCCAAAGTTACGACACAATTTGTAATTCTGGTGAATACCAGGTTTTGGGAAGCTCATCGATCAAAACTCTTGTTGATTCGCTGTGATTTTTGTACTAAATCCTGGTGATCCGCCAGTCGCTATGATTTTTGTACTAAATCCTAGTGATCCGCTAGTAAGACTCCGACTTCTGGCGCAAAAATTATTTTCGCTCAACTTTTTTAAACGTGGTAAAAAGTTAAATAACAACGCGAAATGGTCCTATTTGTATAAATCCCCCAAGTTTGGTCCTCCAGATGCCATGATTGTTTGGGCAGAACCATCCAAATCTAAGCCCATTTTTTGAAATAAGAAGGTCTACCCACCATATACCCTAACCCCATAGCCCAACATGTTGTTGAGGAGACCAAGTTGGACAATTCACAAGAATGGGTTTGAACTTTTAATTTCGTTGACTTTTGACCGGTAAGGTTTACCCATAGAGCGACAGGGATCAAAAGTTTAGGATCTTTCATTTCCAAGGTCAGTGTAATTTTCGGACCAAGTCTAACGGCTTTGCTTGTAAAACTTTTTCTTTTTGGTCTTGTTGCTTAAAAACTCCAAACAACAGTAAAAGGACGACAAGGGAGAAAATTAGCTAAAGATTTTTCCATCATCTGCAAAATTCCAGATGATACTATTATTTAAGTCATTTTGGTTTTACTTTTATATAATAGATCAACTAATTGGTTGTTTGATTTTATTGCTTAAAAGGAAAAAAGTAAGGATGGTTTTAATGCCCGTCCTCTTTATGATCCATAAGGTCTATCACCTTAAAACTTTGATTCCCAAATTGTCATATATTACCTTCATGCTTAGATAAAAGCTATCTTCAAGATCAATCTTTAGTCTAAGAATTTAAGTTTTATGCACAAATGGTAAAAATCTTTTGTTAGCAATGTCACATAAAAAGCTGAGCAGATCATATGACGGCATAAATTTTCGTACTACAGATATTATTGAAACTTGCTCACCTAGAAACACATTGTATATAATATTAACCTGATAATAGTTTAAATATATAAACACAATCACAAAAGATTCATATAGCCAAAATTATTATATACATGCACTATATACATTGTCCAAATTCAGCAACTTTAAAAAATTGTTTTTTTTTTTTTCCAATGGTCTATTTTGGATTGCTGCCGGAAGGTTGCATATCGGAAATTCTCTCCTTCACTTCATCGGAGAATACTTCTAGGTTATCTGCTAGTTCGCGAGGATTCAACTTTGCTGCTGAATCCGACGTTGTTTGGGATGTGGCACCTCTCTATGGCCAGCAATGGTATGTTTGAATTTTATTTTGCCGTTCGATCTCTCTCTCCCTACAAATCCTTCATCAAATCTGTCGTTCTCATGTCTCTCTCTTCTTCAAAGCGGTAGATCGAGTATGTATATGTAAGGGACTTCTGCAGGAGAACGCTGGAAACTTAATTTTTTGAGAAAGGCGAGAACTCTAAAAGAGACGAAATTAGCCAACTATGAAGATTGAAGAAAAAAATCTAGCGTTGAGAAACGATATAATCCCTTGCAAAAATACAGAAGGAACAGTTTAATTTTGCAATAAGTAAGTCCAAGACAAACTTGGAACCAGCAGCGGCTTTTTGAAAAAAAATTAAGTTTGTGCATATTCAAAAATTGGAATTGTTTTGGTATAGTCTCTTAAACTATAATTTTCAGAATCATAGATTGAAATTTGGGCTCGGAAGATGTGATTGAAATAACTACTCCAGTTTACTCTATATAAATATTGTCTAAGATCTGAGAACGGTCCTTATGAGCTTAAATTGCTCGTATGTCATATGTTAGAGTCTGAAAGATATTCTCAATTAATTTTTTGTGGTTAAGGTTTTACTGCTCTTGCTTGATCCTTATTTACAATCCAAATATGGTTGAGTTAGTATAAGGCGGATACATTAACAAATGAACACTTCATCATTGCCTTGGGTTATACTGCAGGACATTGTCGGAGTCACCATTCCCGACCCTCAATGTTTGAAGATTTAAGAATTACTTATATTGATGGTGCAGTTGAGAGCAAACCATGAAACGTTAATAAATGTTAATTTTCCCCCAAAAAAAGATTTATTTTTTCAAGAAGTGCTTATTTGAAAAAAAGTTTGTTATTTGGCCAAGCTTTTGGGAGAAAATAGTCTTTACTCTTATGAATATGATCAATTGGGAAAAGAAATGATTTTTAAAAAAAAAAGATTTTTAAAATGTTCCTATTATAAAGACTAATATGATGTTGGGAAAGGAAATGATTTTGGTTACTATTATAACTAGAATAGACTGATGATGAACTTGCCTTTAATATTTCTTTTGGTTATAAATTTTAATTTATGTAAAAGAGGGTAAACATTATAAGTAGTGGTTACCTCTAAAATTACCGGATGGTGTAAAAAGTCGTGTACACCGACAGTACACAAAACTTAAACTCTATTCATAATCAAACCTGAAGCCGTTTTTCCCTTGTAATTATAGCGACAATTCATCTCTGCCTTTTGATGCTCAGTTTTTGCCTGATATACATATATATCTTCTTATTTACTTTCCTTTCTTGTATGCTATTCTCCTTGTGGTATTCTTTTTAGATTGTCCATTAAAAATATTTAACAAAATATATTTCCTTTATGTTCTTATTTTGTCAGAATTTACATTTCAGTAAGTTAGTTACTTTTTGATATCTTCTTACCATTCTTATTCGTAGTTCATCGATTTTTGTGATGTATTATTTCTTGTAGGGATAAGGAGATCAAAGAAGAAGAGGTGGATAGATGAGAAAGAAAAAATATATTCATTTATGTTCTTAGTTTGTCAAAATATATTCATTTGTGTTTTCTTACAATTCTTATTCGTAGTTCATCGATTTGAGATCAAAGAAGAAGAGGTTTGAGAAAGAAAATATTCATTAAATTAGTTTTTGATATTTTCTTACAATTCTTATTCGTAGTTCATCGATTTTTGTGATGTATTATTTCTTGTAGGGATAAAAGAAGACCAAATGGTGGACAGATGAAAAAGAAAACTAGGAAATCACTATAAAAAGATTTGAGGCTAAGGACAATTAGTGTTCTTCAAACCTGACTTTGCCAAAAAAGTTATTTGATCATCTCTTTTGCACCACATGTAATGGATCTAATTTTCTCATAATCTAGTTAGTTAGATGACTTGATTTTATTCATACTGATTGTTTAATTGATCTTTTTCTTTTAAAAAAAATTGGTTTGATCCCCTCTTTGTTCATTGTTTTCGGTACATAAGGTGATTATTGGAGATGTGACAAACTGTCAAAAAATACGAACGTTGAAAAAGAATTGTCTACATAAATTAATTGATTATATTGTTCATTCCCATTATTTTTGCATGCTAAAAGGGTTTAGTAGTAACAGATTATGTCAAGAAATTAAATTCTATTTTTAAGTATATAATTAAAATTGAATTGAATGTATTTATTTGTACGGTTATTATAGCTATAAATGAAATCTACGAAATTTTAGTTTAATTTTGCTTTTTTTTTTAAGTACTCTTTAAAAATTAATAAATTACATAAGTTTAATTGATAATGTATATTAAATTGTATAATGCATAGAAATATATGCTCCAACTAACACAAATGTATGAATTAGCTAATAGTTTTACACCAAACGGATGTTGGTAATTTTCGCCCATAAACGAATGATAGTATCTAAATTTATTATTGGGAACTAACAATTGTTTCAAAATTTCAGTAATATATCAACTATTTGTTTTCATTAGTAAAGTCCACCAAATCATTGTTTCTATTTTATATTTTATTTGAAATTTCAAAAGTCTCTACTCAAAAAAATTGTATTGTATTAAAGAACTCAAGTTTAAAGTGTAACAAAATATTTCACCCGACATGTTAACAAGTAATCAGGGCAAATCTATATTTTCAATATTCTATATATTAATATTGACACCCCTACAAGTTCAAATAATTTGTGTATACATGTACTTACACGAGTGAAAATCTTTTTTTTTTAATTGTATATCTTAAAATCATATTAGTACATTGTCTATAAAGGATTAAACAAAATCAGTCTACCTGTTACATTTTCTATGTTATCTTTTCTTTTTTCCCTCTTCTTCATTACTTTTTTTTTCCATTCACGTTGTAGCACATACCGATTTAAATGATGAGTTTCATAGCGATCTTAATGTCTCTCAATATTCTTTCAGTCAAAAGACTAAATATTAAACAAAATCAGGCTACCTCTTAGGTTTGCATTACCCATTTTCTATGTTATTTTTTCCCCCTCTTCTTCATTACTTTTTTTTTTTTGGTTCCGGTTCAAGTTAACATATATATTGATTTAAAATAGGAGTTTCATGGCGATCTTAATGCTTCTCAATATTCTTTCAATCAAAAGATTATATATAAATTATCTAAAAAATCATGAAAAAAATAGTACAATCATGAAAATATGTTTCATCAATAAAAATTATTTCTTCATAAAAATTATAACATTAATATCTATTCATATTTTGTACTTTGTTATGACCGCGCGTAGCACGATAAATACACTAGTTTATTTGAAATTGAGACATAATTTTTATTGCTGCTCTGTTTACATGTTGACCGTTCATTAATATGACGAATTTGCATCTACCAATTAAGAGTCTTTTATTGCACTAACTAAGAGTAACTAGGATCCAAGATTTTAATGTTATTTCCATAATTATTACTACTACTGTTATAGATTGCAAATATTTGGAAACGTAATAATTCTTGATTCAGTTTTACTTAACTACTAAGACAAAATTATTATATACATGCAATATATACATTGTCCAAATTCAACAACTTTAACCTATTGTTTTTTTTCTTTTCAATGGACTATTTTGGATTGCTGCCGGAAGGTTGCATATCGGAAATTCTCTCCTTCACTTCACCAGAGGATACTGCTAGGTTATCTGTTAGTTCACGAGGATTCAAGTTTGCTGCTGAATCCGACGTTGTTTGGGAGAAATTTTTGCCTTCTGATTATCAACATATTATCTCTAAGTCAAACTCTTTATTGGTTTTTCCTTCCAAGAAAGAGCTTTACTTTAGTCTATGCGATTCCCCTATTCTCACTGATGGAGGCAAAATGGTACGATATCTTCTTATTTCTTGGAATCGGTTTTGAATTGTAAATTTATTTAATTAAAGGTTAGTTGTGTTTAATTAGATGTATCACAAGGGCCACGATTTTCGTTCGATATTCCCTCCAGTTCTTTTTAATGGTTTCTTGGTTAGGTAAAACTCTATTTATTTGAAAAAAGGTAAAAAGAAAGACCTTGATTTTGTGAAACACCACTTATTTTGAATTAAAATTAAAAAGTAAAAACACCACTTATTATGAAAAGGAGGGAGTAATAACTGAGTCCGAAGCCTAAAGGGTACAAAAAATCCACGGTATAAACTAAAAGGGGGGCTGCCTTCCACTATATACCAAAAGGGGTATAACGTGGAGGGGCCAACGTTATATCCCAAAAAAAAAATTTCAATTGTCAGACCAAAATCAAAATCAAAATAAAATAATAATTAATAGTATAACGTGGACTGATCCACGTTATACAAATAATTTTGTATAACGTGGATCAGTCCACGTTTTAATATATATGTTGTAAAACGTGGACTGATCCACGTTATACAACACATATATATTGTAAATTATCACTGCCAACAATTTGGATCGTATGCCAGGTGTAGTTTTACAGATTCTTAAACATGCAGGTGTTAGCTATTCGGAAGACCATGAGCCTCATGACAGAAATATCTTTAAATGCCATATGCAAATAAATGTTCCTATATTACGAGTCATCGTCTTGAATACTGCATTTGTGAAGTATCATTGAAGGTTGGAACTGGGGTTCTCTAGGGGTGTGCAGAGAATAAGTGATTGTTTTTTAACATTAAAAGTATACATTTTTTAACATTAAAAGTATAAATTTGGAGCCTTCATGTGTATGCGGAGCCTTCATTGTTGCATATGATTTGTGCATCATGCTACATATTGTGATAATTTACAATATATATTGTATACCGTCGATTGATCCACGTTTTACAACATATATATTGTAAAATGTGGACTGATCCACGTTATACAAAATTATTTGTATAACGTGGATCAGTCCACGTTATACTATTAATTTTTTTTTTTTTTTTTTGGTTGAGGTCTGACAATTGGAAAAAAAATTTGGGGTATAACGTTGGCCCCTCCACGTTATACCCCTTTTGGTATATAGTGGAAGGCAACCCCCCTTTTGGTTTATATCGTGTATTTTTTTGCCCTTTAGTCTCCGGACTCGTAATAACTAAGGGATCAAAAGTTTATCAACTTTTCCTTTGAAGTTTTTATTTTTAGGGCATGTTTGGAAAGCCACCTTGTAATTGAAATTGGATGTAATTAGACAGTTTTAACATGTTACTTGGTCAACATGTAATTGAGGAGGGTAATTACATTCTTCAATTTTCAAGAGGGTTGAAAATTGCTGGTAATACGTGATGCAATTACAAGGATATTTTTAAATTTCTTCCCTTTTTTGTTTTAATTATAATTTCTGTTCTTCTTATTTATTTTGAATTTCTATTCTTTTTTCTTTTTTTCTTTTCTTTTCTTTTTATTTTACTCTAATTTTTTCATTTTCAAATATACTACTCTTTCCTTTTATATTGTTTATCTTTCATTTTTTTCCGATTAATATATCAACACGATAGTCCTATTGGTCGATTTTATTAATATCTTTCATTACTTTACTTATTTCCCAGCCTTTACTTCACGTGCTTTCATGTTATTTCTCAAAGTTTGTTTCTTTCATTTCACTTACCATTTGTTTCTTTCATTTCGCTTACCCTATTTTATTATTTTAATATTTTGAAACTATACCTCCTAAATTGTAGAAAGAATGAGTCATTTACAAATTTGACTTATAATGAGTGATGTCATTAAGTTGGATTTCCTTGGTGAATGAGATTATAACAAACTTGACTTAGAGTCCGTTTGGATTAGCTGAAAAAGAGTGACTTTTAAGCATAAGTGCTTAAAGTACTTTTTAAGTGCTAAAAGTTATTTTATATATAAGCAATTACGTGTTTGGATAAAAGTGCTTAAAGGGTTTTTAGAAGTAAGGGTAGTATTGGAATTAACAGAAAACATAAAGGATAAAAGAGTAAAGTTGTTGGTCAAACTAGAATGTTTTAAGCCAAAAAAAAAAAAAAAAGAGTTGGGATTGAGCAACTTATTGGTTTTGGCTTATTTTAAGCACTTTTTAACTTAATTTAAGCCGTTTTCTATTTTACCAAACACCCAAATAAGTTAAAAATGGCTTATAAGCTGGTTTGACCAACTTATAAGCCAGGCTCTTATACTAAGAGCCTGTTTGGATTGGCTTATAAGTTGCTAAAAAACGGCTTATAAATTCGTTTTAACCTTTTTGAGTGTTTGGTAATTGGCTTATAAGCCATTTTGTCGTTAAAATAAGCCAAAAAATAATTGGGCCACGCTATTTGGTTTATCTAAAACAGGTTATAAGTGAAAACAACATATAAAAAAAAAAAGTTGGGCTACCCCAACTAATTTTTTGTTTTTTTAAGCCCATCCAAACTGGCTCTAAGTGATGTCAAAATTGACAGATTATTTTTTATCAAACATAAAAAAGGGCAGCCTGGTGCAGCCGGTGCACTAACCTTCCGCTATGCGCGGGATCCGGGGAAGGGCTGGACCACAAGACGCAGCCTTACCTACCCATTCATAAGGGATGTTGAGTGGTCTAGGTTCAAGTTTCCTTTTCATGCAGTTGTAGAATAAGTACATGACCAATTTTTGAATTCTTTTGTTTGTTTTTAATTATAATGATATGAAACGAGCTTAAATAAAGTAGTAGGGATTCATATTACTGGCCCTAAATTGTTCAGGGTTGAGGTGTAGTTGTTGTTGTTATTTGTTTTTAAATCCTGATATTTTGTGTATCTGTGATTTGATTTGTCAAATAGAGTTTTTCACTGGATAAGAAAACCGGGAAGAAATGCTTTATGGTGGCAGCAAGAGAACTTGCTATTTCATGGGGTGAAGAACCAAATTATTGGGAATGGTTATCTCACCCGAATTCCAGGTTTAATAATTTCTCGTGTTCCTCTCTATGTATAAATCTAGAAAGAAATTACTTTATTAATCATAAATATTGAGCAAACGTTACTTTTGTAGATTTTCAGAAGTGGCTCAACTCTGGTATGTCTGTTGGCTTGAAATCCGAGGCAAGATTGGGACTAAGATACTGTCGAAAGGGACCAAATATGTTGCTTATCTAGTGTTCAAATTGGAAGTTGAATTTATGGGCCTTGACACTGTCGATGCAGTTGTTAGATTTGTTGATTCTCAGAGTGACACTGAAGTTGATGAACGAACTAGCGTTGTGAGTCTTTCAGGACTAGGACCTAGTGAGAAGCTACCCTTGAGTAGAGGCGATGGATGGAAGGAAATAGAAATGGGAAACTTTTTTAATGATAAAGGAGAGGATGGAGAAGTTGAAGTGCGATTGATGGATATTAGGGGTCACGTAAAAAGTGGCCTCATCATCCAAGGAATAGAGTTTCGACCAGAATGAAGAAGAGAAGAATCCTCTTAGTATGCCTTGCCTAGTTTTGGTCTCATTTGGATTGTTTCAAATACTTCTATATATGTGAAATTTGATGCACACAAAACCTCATTTGATTTTTATGATTATATAAGTGAAATTTGGCACATGTTTGTAGCATCATTTTCTGCATTCTGTTTCAATCAACTCTATTTTTTCCTCCCTCATTGTAAGGAAAACCATATAGTTATGCCTTGATTTACATTTTTCCCTTTAATTAATAGTTCTCCATCCTCCTCAAAGGATTTGCCAGATGGAACCTTTTTTATAACCGAGAAATCTGCGAGGGCTCGTACCATACAGTTCGAAACTGGTTGCTACTGGAAATGAGTGTTCTGACATCTATGGAGTAAAAATAAACAAAATAGATCAATGAACAAAAAGCTAGAGTATGAATAAAAGAGAGATAACATTTCAAACCCGCAACTTCAGTTGAATCAGTTGCGGCGCTTGACCATCAGGCCTGATCACATCATTTGTGGAGTGGGGTAATCTAACCAATATGGTGTTTTGAACATTTTTTATATAGTCAGACCTCTCTATAACAACATTCGTGTATAATAACACCTCTCTATTACAGTCAAATTTTTTCGGAACCGATTTTTTATGTTATAGTTTACTTCTTTATAACAACATTTTACCTATAACAGTAACAACCGACTTTATAACAGTACGCTCTTTGTAAAATTACCCCCGTATAACATCTACTTTTTTTGGTAATATAATGATTAACTATTTTTATAATATTAGAATATCCATGTTTACCAATAATAACTGTATAGATTTTGACCAATATTTGATCCGTTAATGCACTATTTCTGACAAAGAATATCATATGCATATATTTTTTTCATCATTAAAATATTTTCCTCCGTTATACAAAGTGTGATTCAGAAGCAGAATTTAGCAATGAAAACTGAAAAATTAGATTTTATGTATCTTTTTGCCTATAACAGCGAAGTATTATATTATTGCTGTTATATGTGTATAGCAACTATTCTCTATAACAACCAAAAAATTTTGGACCCAACGATGCTATTATAGAGAGGTTTGACTGTACACATTTTTAGTGAAATTTGACGAAAGTGATGTCGGATACAGTAATTGCAGGTAATACTATTTAATTAAATTGATTGATGACTTAAAATAAATGATAAATAATTGATTGATAACTTAAAATAAATGATAAATAATTGATTGTTAACTTAAAATAAATGATAAGCAATATGTAGTAATATGTTAAACCAGACTACTATTAATATGATAAAAAATTCATTAAGGTATTACCTCATATTGCAATCATAGAGAACAATGTAGTTCAGGACTCAAGAAGGAAATAAAGAAATACAGATTTTGGAATCATGGAGAAGAAAATGAATAGAAGAAACTGCAACTCATTGCAATAAAACTTTGTATAAGCTAAGATTGCTTGAAGTGCATCATTTTGCAGTATTATCATCTAAAAAAGGTACTACTACCACATATTGCAATCAAAGAGAACAATGTAGCCATGAGATCAGACTATAAGAAACACGTTCGGTTTATAAATGAAACAGGTCATAACTAGCAATATGCGACAGTTTTAGATGTATCACACACTCCATGTCATGTGAGCGAAAAGTGTCTAACAGGTACACTTTTTATGTCTAAACTGTTCAAATTACCACAAGGCAGACCAAATTTAAATTAGAGATCACAAAACCAGCTTCTTGTCATCATCATCACCAGCCACCATTAGACCAGAGTCGTCCTTGTTGATTGCCTTCTTATACTTATACCTCTTTGCAACGAGAAGAAAAATGAAGAAGTTTAACACGCTTAAAACAGCCAATAACAAGAAGTAGTAATGAAGCTTTCCGTAATTTTGATTGTTTGCTATCCACCCTGGCTTTCCATTCCTTGTGGTAATATCCGTGACAATCGTTACTAACAACGTGCTCACATAACTTCCAAGTGCAGTCGTCGTTAGAGAGAGGGCAGAACACAAACTCCTCATTGAATCAGGCGCTTGATCATAGAAAAACTCCAATTGACCAATAAATGTGAAAACTTCAGCACAACCAATTATCATGTACTGTGGAATTTGCCAAAATACAGACATTGGGACACTCGTGGCGCTATAGAAATTGTGCCTTTTTACTATGCCGAGCCTAACTACCTCGACTATTGCAGCAGATACCATTGCAAAGACTGATATAACGAGCCCCGTGCCCATCCGTTGGAGTTGAGTCAATCCATTCTTGTGACCTGTTGGTGGAAAATAATTCAAAGTTGCAGGACACTAAATTTGTTTAGGATTCTAAATAGGATTTATAGTCAGAATTATATAGGAATAGGTTTTTCAGTTTTTAGTCAAAGTATGTTTCGTACTATTATGAATAGGGGTGCTGCCAGATATTTTTTCTAATGTGGAACATTGTAGACAACATTAAAGGATTTATTAGTTTATGAATAAAATATTTTTTCTTCACCTGTGAACTTTCTGACGAATGGGATAAGCATTTTGTCATAGACAGGAACCCACAGAATTACCGCGATGGTGTCAAAAACGGAGAGCGAAGCCTCGGGAATTTTGAATTTGCCTAAATGCGTATCCATATTCATGGCTTGCAAGACAAACATATTGCTCATTTGGTTATACACTGTGCTGAAGATAATCCCAGTAGCCCAAATAGGTAACAACTTGATAATAGACTTCAGTTCCTCAACTTGTGTCACCGTGCAAAGCCTCCAATTGTTTATTGAACCTCCGTTCTCATCTTCTGTCTTCACAGCAGCTTTGTCGAAGAATCTGTAAAAAGTAACAAAGGTATTCTAGTGACAGAGATCTCGTAAATGCAACAAACGTAAAGCTAGTTAAATCAATTTCTAACTAGATATTACACTGATACGAGTCGTTTTTTAATTCGCAAAAGTGGTGATTTTTGAATCATTTAGTATTGCATGAACTAGACCGTGAGCTCTTTTGTTGTGCACTACAAAAAAAAAGTGAATTAGCTACGAACTTCGTCGTTAATTGCTTGTAGCTAGCATAACTTTTTGATAATTCGTCACTAAATAGGATTATCAATGAATTTTGATTTTTAGTTACAGAATTTGTCCGTCGCTAATTCTTGTCTTTTTGTAGTGGTCATAGTTATCATGTTAACAACTTGATAATAGGTTAAAATACCGGTTAAACTATAGTCGTTTGTGGGTTTCATACCTAAATTATTGGGTCTTCACAGGACTCCCTTTAACTACCACAAACTCATATTGAAATACCCGGCGAGGAATATGGCATGCTACGTGAACATCACGCTCCAAAAGCTCCTCCAAAGAGTTCCAAGTGGAAATTTTCTTGAGTGAATAGGTTAGAATTCCCCCTAAACTATCACCGTTTGGCGAGTTTAATACCTGAACTTTAGGACGTTGACTGAACCCCCTGAACTAGCATGAACTCGTTGTGCTAGCTGGACTCAATTTTTAAGACTTTTTTCATCTCTCACACGCCTCTCAATAAGTTATCCCAAAAATGTTGCCACATATTCAACTGGTTTTCTTCTGTTAATATAAAGGGAGGTTATAGTTTACGTATACTCGCAAAAATGATGATAGTTTTGGCAGGGGGGTGGGGGGGGGGGGTGGGGGTTGTGGGTGTTTAACCTATTCACTCTTTGAAGAATTCATCATTCGTGAACATACCTCAACTCATTCGTATGAGCAAGTTTGCGACTCCCTTTGATGGCAGATTCAGCTTCTGCGGTCTCATATAACAGAGATTTCTCAGCAGGCAATGTAACAGAGCATTTTCTAAAGGAAGCCACAACAACCTGGCATATACGCGTCAAAGGGCTGCCTCCAGGCTTTTGGTATCTATAAAGCCGGGAACCTGAAAAGAACGATACAACGGCAATTGCCATAGCTACAGCAGGAACACCAAATCCCCATCCCCAGCCAACGTCCTGTTGTATCCAGACTATCAATGAAGAAGCAACAAGGGCCCCAACGTTGATGGAGAAGTAGAACCAATTAAAGAAGGAATTCTTGTAGTTCCTCTCGATAGGATCAGCATCATCAAACTGGTCCGCACCATAGGATGAGACACACGGCTTGATCCCTCCGGTTCCCAGTGCTACTAAGTAGAGCGCGAAGAAGAATACAGCTGTTTGACTATCGGTCGCGTGACATTTATCTTTTTCATAACAAGTTGGCCTAAGCCCTTGTACTGATGCTGATACTGTCAGTAATGCCATCCCCTTGAATGATAAGAAAAATCAGTTAACATCACTACCAACAAACACTACAAAAAAAGCTAAAATTAGCTAAGAACTTCGTCACTAGATCGCTCGTAGCTGACAAATGTTTGCTACAAAATTTGTCCGCCGCTATTTCCTGTTTTTTCAGTAGTGAAATAATATTTATAGATCAGATACTTATCCAATAAAGGCCAAACAGCAAATTAATAAACTTACACAAACATAGATGATTGAGAATATGGCAATGGTCCAGTATCTGCCAAGATAAGAGTCGGCGAGAAATGCTCCAAGCAAAGGCATGACATAGCATGTCCCAGACCAATTTGATTGATTTTTAGAAGCCGTTGTACTTTGCTGGTTGAGTCGAGTCTTAAAATAAACTACAAGATTGGTGCTCATCCCATAATAAGCCAATCTTTCACAGCATTCATTCCCTGTCAAAAAGGTCAACAATTTAATAACAATAATTTCAAGCTAAAGTAATTGCGTGGTCTATCCCTAGTGTAGGAAAAAATAAATTGTATCCAGATGGAAGTGTCAAGAATCAAACTGGCGATGCTGCTTTTAGAGGTATTTTCAGATATGACCAAAGAAATTGGCTGATGGGATACTCCGTTAAGATGAAGCACTTCGAGCCTCATTATAGAATTTGGGAGTATCAAACAAGGGTTAAAATTGGCAAAACAATTGGATTATAAAGAACTAGAAGTGGAAACAGACTGCCTATTTGCTATCAAGCTTATTAAAGAGGAAGATATATAGAGCTGTTATTGAAGATTGTAAATATTTGCTTAAAGTTACCAAGGCCACTATTCAACGTATATAAACCAATGTGCAGACTTTTTGGCAAATGAAAGATACAAACATGAAGAGGATTTGCTAATTTGGGAAGATGCACTTAACAAATGAAATTTCTTCTCGTAATAGACTTAAGCCATGCAACTTATGAAAGATTTTAAGTTTTCTAGTTAATTTATCCAATGCACCAAAAAAAATGGTATAGAATTATTTTTGACCCTACCCAAAAAAAAAAAAAAACCGAGGATATGATGATAAAGACATGGAATTAATATAAGTACCAAGTATATAAGGGCAGGCCTTCCAAGTTCCTGTTTTCTTCTTATCTGCAGGCTTATTCCGATAATCCACAGTCCCATCCTTGGTATAGATATCTTCTTCTGCCATGGCCTAACAAAGAAAAAAAAAAACACTTTACAATAATTACCCGAACCTAGAAACTTAAAACTCAATTTAGAAGGAGCCAAAAGATTGAGCTCTCCTCCCTTTTCTCCTTGGAGAGAATATCAGGAATGGTCGTTCTATGACCACTTACAATTTGAATAAAAAAAAATTAATTTTCTCAGATTTCTTATATGTTATTTTCAGAAGTCTTAAGACAATATTATTGTAAAGTTCATTCAAATAACCCAAAAGACAGTTAGATGCATTAGCTTTGTCTATCATCCAATTAAAAGGCTAGATACATCTTGAAAAAGGATGTCTTAGTTTGTTAGAAAATTAATGGCTCATGATTTACTTTACATCTTACTCACCTTATCCTGTCAAACAATAGGAAAAAGTCAAACAAAGAAAAAAAGTCAAATCTCCTTCTAAGTCTACAACGAATTTGTTTTTTTTTGTTTTGATTTCATCTCATTTATTCTCCATTTCAATTTATTTATGGCCCTTCTAGTCTGTTTCATGAAAAATATCACTTTCTACATTTAGTAGCTATTTGATATTTTGGTACATTACACATATCTTTAGTTTAGGGCATGGTCGGAACTTCTCTATAACGTCATCCGCATAAGCGTAACAGACCTTTCTATAACAAGCTAATTTTTTCGAATCGATTTTTATGTTATATTTTACTTCTACTATATGAACATTTTACCTATACAAAGAATAATCAATTTTACAATATAACGATCTTCTTTTGTAAAATCACCCCCATATAACAACTATATGCTTTTTTGGTAATATAATTATTAACAATCTTTATAAAAATAGAATATTTATGATTACCAATAATAGGTAGTATAAGATTTTGACCAATATTTAATTTGATACCTTAATATTCTATATTTATGACAGAATATTATATATAATACATATTTGGAGTTTGATGCAACACTTGCTCATTGAAGCTTTATTTGATGAAGAGATTATTACCCATGTCATTGGAGTGGAGAACAAGCTCAAGAATATGGAGGCGTAAGTCGATAATGAAAGTGTTGACAAAGAACCTCAACCTATTGTTACTTGACTGGCACTACAAGAAAAAAGATATGTGGCAACAAAATCTTTTTGATTTTGTTATAGAAATTGATTATTGTTGCAAAAATCTTTTTGGCGAAAAAAAAAAAATGTTGCATGAACTTTTCCCAATAATTTGTTATTGCAACGACGTGCAAATTTTTTTTTTTTTTTTTTTTTTGCCAAAGTACTTTTTGCAATAATAATCAATACTATGACAACAAAATTAAATTGTTTGGCAACAAAAAAAATCATTTGCCAACAATAAAACTAAGTTGTTGCCAAATATTAAATTTTTTTGTTGCCATTTTTATACTTTCTTGTAGTGTGGATTAGAAGATTCAACGGTTCAACTCTTAGATTTCCTTCAAGGGAAAGCAATTGGATACCCATTTGCTAAAAATTTTGACACAAATCTTCGTAAATTAAAGCATTTTATCACCACTAGAGATTGGATTATACAAAACAAGATACAGTAAAATTTCTCCCATCAATCTTGAAAGAATTTAATTTTCAAGTATTGTAAATTTAAAATGTGTGCCTTGGAGCTTAAAACTATATACATTCAATTATGAATTTATTAAAATTGTATTAACTTTCTTTAATGTTTAGTTAGTGAAACATTCATATCTTTGAGATTTAAAATTTAAATAATTTGTTATTGTTTTTACAACATTACAAGATAAAAAATAGATTTTATACATATTTTTTCCTATAACAGCCAACAATTATTTAAATGGCAAATGTTGTTATAGATGTATAACAACAATTCTCTATAACAACCAAAAGTTTTTTGGACCCAATGATGCCGTTATAGAGAGGTTTGACTGTATATGAATTAATTTTTTTATTACTTTCTCAAATCTCGTATCCAGTTAAACCAAGATACATAAACTTAAACAGAGATAGTAAATGCACAATATTAATCATGTAGTACTTTCATTATGACTCCTAAATATCTCGGATTGGGCTCCTCTCTATTTTCCTTCTCTCCGTTTTCCTCAAGTTCTACTTTGGATTAGAGACACATGACATTGGTTAAATTTAATGGTTAAGATTTAAATGACTAAACAAGGCCCTAACCATGAATTTTACAAACCATGAATTTTACATAATTAATAACTTATCCATAAATATATTAAAATTATTTTCTCTCTCTTCCTATTTTACTTTTCCTAAGCAGTAAAATATCTTTTCTCCTTTACCCGATTATTTTTCCCACTTAATTTTTTCCCTATGCAGAAATAGACCCCATTATTCAATTGGTGATATTTTTCATTTTTTTCAATTATGATGCTTACTAATTCACATTATATTTCGATTGGTAATTGTATATTTACTGAAAGAGTTGTCTATATTCCGAAAAATATCACCATTAAAGAGTTGTCATAATTGAAAAAAATGGAATATTAAAATAGAAAGAGAGAAAAAATATTTTAATATATTTATGGATAAGTTATTAATTATATAAAGAGAGCCTTGCTTTAATCAATTAAATCTTAGTCATTAATTCTAATCCGTGCGTCTGTGTCTCTAATCTAATATAGAACTTGGAGAAAATGAAGAGGAGCCAAATCCCTAAATCTCTGCTATGTTTTACTAGTACTACTACTAGTATAAATCGAAAAGAAAAAGAAGTAAACTAAACAAACAAATAAACCTAAAAAAATGGAACAAAAATGGAGACAGAACAGAGGAGCACAATAAATACTAATGTTTGTTCCCATTAGTTTCATCGAAAAAAATGTCACAATATATACATTTATTGAATTGACGTAAAAGACAAACAAAGAGTTCCATATTTTTTCCTTTCTCTATCTTTCTCTTTCATTGAATTATTGTTTTGCTTTTGGAGAAGTAAGGGTTGTTCTTACAAAGAACATATGTATGCATTTCTGGATTTGCTTCTCACAAAATCTGGAAAACACTACTAGATGTTTTTTTGTCTTATTAGCGCAGGTGTTCGTCAACGATAAAAGTCGTTGAACTTCACATTCGGGTGGAAATCTCCTTCCACCTATACGCCTAATCCATTCATACGGGAAACTGCATTATATTATTGTCCTATCCACTGCTTTTCAACCTTTTCGTATCTCTCTTTGTGCTCTTTCATCTATGTCTTTTCAATTCTTTTCTTTCACTTTACTGGGGGAGGGGGAGGACATGACCACTCGACTTAAGAAAGTACCCTTGAAAAGATTAAAGGAAGGGAGGAATGACTTATGTTAATTACTAGGACACTCCAAAAATATTGCCACACCCGTATCGATCCTTCAAAAATACACTATTTTTGGAGGATTCAACATAGACCTAACACCTACGGTATTTTTAAAGAGTTCGAGCAACATAGGGAATGACCACCTGTAATAAAACACAAGCTAATACGAGCCGAGCAAAAGAAGCATGGCTTAGATCACATGACACACACACATATATAGAACATGAAATAGTAGAAAAAGAGTAAGCATGAATGCTAATTATAACAAAGAAGGAAAAAGAATGGTGAGAAAGAATTAACAAACCTGAAACCTTTGTTGTTCTGAGAGAAATTCTTAGTAGAAGAAAAGGTTGTTCCTTGAATTTGGAATCCACAATTGGGAACTTAATGACAGACAAATAAAGTTACTATATTTCTTCTTTGTTAGAGATGATCCTAAATTTGTTCTCTCTTCCCTTTTTATTTTTTTGGGTAGGAGTAAAGAGAAAATGACAAATATGATGCCTTAAATATGTTTTGAGTATTTTTGGTTCTTTAATATGAAAGTCGGTGAACTTCAGACTTAAAGTGGAAATTTCCTTCCACTTATACTTAATCTATCATACGCAAAATGAAATCCTATTATTATCCTATTCCTTTTTTATTATCTATATACTTAATTCCAGTTAGGAATTACAATCAGAATTAAGCATCCACAATTGGGAACTCCGTGATTGACACACAAAGTCATATTTCTGCTTTGTTAGAGACGATCCTTAATTTGTTCTCTCTTCCCATTTTAATTTTTATCTAAGTGGAGAGAAAATGAAAAATGGTTCCTTATGTTTGTGGGTAGGTTCAAAAAAGTCCCTTAAATATGCTTTGAGTAGTTCTGGTCCTTTAAGTTTTCCAAATGTTTTCTTTTGATCTCTGTCAAATATTTAAGAACTCTATATGTTAGATTTGACGGGAACTACGGGAAAAAAAGATTTTGCAGGAACTCACATCTATTTTTGGTCTTTTTCTACAGTCTGGTGTAGTTTTTTTACGTGAAATTAATGTTAATACTTTTCTACAATTTCTGTTTCTGATCCATGTAACCAATTAATGTTACTTAGAATTTTAAAACTAAAACAATTTCTGACCCAGAGCCATGTTTGCGAAATTAGAGAAGAACAGGAAAATCAGTTGCTTTGGAGTTCGAGTACTGATGCTTATATGTGTGACTATTTTTTATTGTGCTTCCTTCATTGTTGCTCGCACCTTTCACTTGCTACATGAAAGGAGTATGCTCTCTTGTTGCTCGGGTCGGGAAAAAAATATACACCCAAGAAAAACACGACCTTTTTAGCCTTATATATGAACCAAAAGAACATCCCAATGTGTATGTATTGGTCTGCTACGCTTAGGTCATAGTTCATTTTTCAACATCGTTAAAGCAAATATAGTAACACTAGAGATATTCAAGGTGTTTTGCACAAAGATTTACAGATTCTCACTTGTGTTTGAGGTACAGAATAGATTCCGGATCTGCAACAGCAAGAAACTCTTACACTACCCATGGTTTCAATGTTCACTGTAGAATATTTACTTTCTTTTTCCAGTCTAAGAATATTATAATTTTTTGCAAAATTTTTCCTTCTAAATGGAACTTATATCACACAGGAATGGAATGGATGAGGAAGTTGGCTAGTTGAAGACATTCGTGCAGAAGTTGGTGTCACTTTGCTATAGGCCTCGACCTTTTACTTTTGAACCAAAAGAACATCCCAACTGCTACGCTTAGGTCGTAGTTCATTTTTCAACATCGTTAAAGCAAATAAAGGAGATGGTGTTAAGATTTACTTTCCTTCTACTTATGATTTACATAATGGTAATGGTAGAATATTTACATTTTTTTTAGTCTAAGAATATTCTCATTTTTTTTTCTTTCTAAATCTTGGTTCTACATTAATTACAGAATATTTAGTTTTCTTCTGATTTAGTATCTTTAAGAAAAATAACATATTTCCATTTATTTTATTTCCTTTAGTTCTCTATAAATAGTGATGTAGTCTTTTATTTTCAATGCAAGACAATGTAAGAAATGAATGCAATGAGTTTTGTTCATTCTCTCTTCGAGTTTCTTCCCCGCTTCTTCGATTCCATAACAGACGGGACAATAATCATGAACAATCTCCTTCAGCACTTGAAAGAGCGAAGGGACCCAATGATGACAGCAGTCTTAACAGACATAGAACATATGCTGTCTCAGGGAAAATGGACATGCCTCTCAACTTATGTTTTGCAGCAAACAGAAGAGACGATCTTTTGTTATGCCAATTGCTAAAAAGGGGTATGAATCAGATATAGCAAAGGACGTACAGTGTTGCATATAGCAGCTTCAAAAGGAAGTGTTGAATGTATTCTTGTACTTGTTGATTTTACAGATCCAATTTGAAAAGATTCTGAAGAAAATGTTCCATTGTGGGATGCAATGGCTTGGAAGCATGAAGCTGCGATAAAATTGGTTGTGGACAACGGCGCAACGATATCTTCTGGAGACGTAGGCCAGTTTGTTTGCTTTGCAGTGGAGCAAAGCAGCCTAGACTTGCTTAAGGAGATCATCGATTACGGAGGTGATGTCACCCTGTCGAGAAAATATTATAATATCTCAAAATTATAATTATTCCATAAATATCTCTAATGTCTGAATCATTTCTTCGTAACAGACATTTGATCTTTAATAGCCTTAACTGACCATTGTTTTGGTATATCACTAACGTTTTTGACTTATATGGGGACATACCATCAAATGTTGCCAATTAAAATTGGTTCTTTATTGCCATTAACCAGTGTACCCTTTACTGCCTTATAACCGTTTGAACCTATCAACCATTCTTGACTTACGAGGTTATGGATCTTTTACGTATCATATATAATACTAAAAGTGAGAAGCTCCTACTTTCAAAGTTAGATTAACATTTTGCCCCTTAAATCAAAATGTAATAAAACAACAAATATTTTAAATATTATATAGTACTATATTTTAATTACATGAAGGTTCAATTATACACAATCAGGCAAAGAATTAATTTTCATCATCATGGACTCATATCCTAATTAAATAGTTAATATTTAAATTAGCTAAATAATGCTGATAAAAACTAAGCGTCCACCAAAACAGATAAGGTACCAGGTACCTTATTAGTTCCCTTATGCAAAAATAGAAAGTAAACAAGACACGATATTTACATGGAAAACTCCTTGCTCAAGGGATTAAAAATCACGACCTACACCAGTAGGATTTCCAACTTCACTAAACTGAGCAATGTTTCAGATTACAAGCTTTTGCAACCTAAGAATTAAACAACTAATCCCTCCCCTTATAATAACTCTATTGCAAGTACCTTCTTGACTAACTCTAGTCAAACACCAAACTAATTCAGCTAACTCTTAGCTGAACCCTCACACCACTATGACTAACTCTAGCCAAGTGTTTACAACAAAAGCTTGATAAAGACAAAATACCTATGAAACTCTTCTTAACGAAGTGTAGTTT
Organism: Lycium ferocissimum; assembly: GCF_029784015.1. Classification (NCBI taxonomy): domain Eukaryota; kingdom Viridiplantae; phylum Streptophyta; class Magnoliopsida; order Solanales; family Solanaceae; genus Lycium; species Lycium ferocissimum. The sequence continues at coordinate 25,302,280 of NC_081353.1, read as the reverse complement.
TACAATGTAGAGATCATAAAGACTAGACAATTCGAGGACTCAAAACATCTTCCATTGTTGAGATCTGGTCCTTGAAATTTTTCTTAGCTTGTTCTTGAAAGCGCCAAGGAGAACTATGGCAGCTGCACTTGTAGAAGTCTAAGCTTTTTAGGTTTTCAAGTGTTGGATAGAATAATGCCCAACATGTTGTATAAATATGAGACCAATATAGAAAGCATGTGAGAAACATGTGACCATGGACCAAACAGTGCAGCAGCTTTATAGCTGTTAAGTGTCGTGCAGTGCTCCCAGGAGACCTGATGGAGAACCTGGTCCTTTGCCCGTTTGTCAAATTATCAAAACTATGAAATGCTATAACTTATCAATTTCCCCCTTTTTGATGATGACAAACTTGTAAGGATATTCCCCCTGAGGACCAGGTTTTTTCTTCATAGCAAGCTCAGGTAGAAATGACGATGCAGCTGTTTCATGTGTTTCTGTGAGGCTCACAATTGTCCAATAGTCAACCAGCTTGTATCCAGGAATCCCCCCTAAGGACATATCCCTCAGCATCATTTTTCCATATTCATCATATACTTCAAGCCACCAGGTTGACAACACACAACTCTTTCCGCAACACTTCAAGAGTAACAGGCACAGAGCACAACCTATAAGTAACACAACCAACTTTCTACAAGCAACACAACTAACAACCTACAAGCAACACATACAAGCAACACAACCAACTTTTTCCCCTTTTTGGCATCATCAAAAAGAGACAGTAAGCACAAGTTTAAAGAAGTTCAAAGATATTAACTCAGACCACAGGGACAGACTCAGAGGAGCATTAACAGATGCAACCAAAATAATACAGAAGAGAAGCATAACACAAAACAGAGATAGTGCCAGTGAATTAATATTCAAAAGAGCTTAGTAGTCAATTTATACCACAAACATACAACATAAACTTGGCATAGAGCCGATGTCATTAGTCAGATCAAAAAGAGTATTTGCAGAAACAAGGACAAGGTTTAACGGATAAGGATTAGCAACGAAAATGAACTAAGAGGATTGAGTCATGGATTTGCAGGTTTGATGGGATTGAAAGCTTTGAGAATTATGTCTAGCCTGGCATCTGCAGCTTTGTGAGTGTCCAAGATTTGCTCCTGAAGTTTTTCAACCTTCTTCTTCAGCTGAGCATTATCTTCTCTCAACTCAGCAATTTTTGCTGTTTGCACTTCACTCGAACCAGGTCCTTCTACCTTTAACTTAGCAATTTCAGCTTTCAGTAGAGCATTTTCAACCCGCAGCCTCTCCACTTCAGCAAAGATCTTCTCGTTTACCTCAATGAGACTAGAAATAGTAGAGGTGCATCCTGCTCCTCCTTTCTTTTGCATAATGTCACACTCCTCTAGTGTGCTCAAGGAAAACATTTGTTTTTTAATTCCTTTGGTGACCTTTCCAGTGATTACCTCGAAGTGATCAAACACTTTAGTCAGAAGGAGGCTATAGGGGAGACCATGCTTGCCATACTTTTTGTCCACAACTTTTATCATGTGCTCGATCATGATAGAGGGTAGGCTGACCAAATGTCCTTTATCCAGAATCTCCATTAGGAACAGGTCCTTCTTAGATGCGATACACCTCTTTTCAGTCCTAGGCAATATCACTTTGTTGACTAGCTCGAAGAGAAGCTGATACTGTGGCTTCACTGCTTCTTGTACAGAGTTTCAGTGATCACCCGCTTTCCTATTCGAACTATGATACCTTTAAAGTCGTCTGAGGCCTTGATTGCTTTGTCATTTCCCAGTTTTTTAATTCCTTCACTTGGGACATTCAGAATTTTTCCCACCTGAGCTTCATCCAATGTAAACTCAACTTTTCCAACCTCGCAGACCAGGGTATGACCATCAGTATACTACAGATTCACAAAGAAATCCGCTACTGCCTTCTCAGTGACTAATGCAGGCCTTTCAAGAAGATGATCCCAACTCTGAGCTCTCAAGATCTCTACTAAATCATCAAATCCTTGGTTCCCAATTGCCTCTGGATCAAACACTCCGCCAAGAAACACTTTTTGACCTCTTAAATTTTCTTGTCTCAAGTTTTCTTCATCCCTTTTAGATTTTCCCTTTTTGCTGGAACCAGGTCCTTCAGTCGAGATTACTTTTCTTTTCTTAAAGGGACCTACTTCCCCACTGACTGGGCTCTTTCTCTTCTTAGGAGAGGGGGTCACTTCCTTTTCCTTTCCTATTTTTTCAGTGACTTTCTCAGCTTCCACCTTACCCACATTTTTCTTTTCATCAATTACAGATCTCTTCTTTCCATTTGAATTGTTTCTTTCTAGAGGAGCTTCCTCCTCTGTCTCTTCTTCTTCTTCTTCTTTATCAGACACAGTCACAACTTTCTCTTCATCTATCAAACGACTCAAGTTGACTACTTTTGCCAACTTTCTATTCCTTCTAGTGCTCTTCTCCTTATTACCTTGAAGAGCAGAGTAGAGTTGTGATGTGGCCCTTCGTCTAGTGATAGGAGGTCCTTTTTCTCGAGCGGATGTGGGTTTACCCTTGCTTTTACGTACTTTTGAATGTGCACTTTTAGTTCTACACTTGAGGAACTTTCCCAAAGCTATATCCTCATATGAGTTTATCTCTTTTCTTTCAGGATTTTTCTTTGCAGATGATTTTGTGAGACCAGGTTCCTTTTCTGAGCGGTCTTCCCAGGAGACAACAACTGTAGATAGAGGTACAATATCCAAACAATCTCTTTTAGAATCGGGTCCTTCGTTCATCTCCTTTGTTCCGCTGGAATTTTCCTGTTCTCTTCTAGTTTTTACGACTTCTTTTTCAAGTTCTGCTTCAACAGACAACTTTTGCAGAAACTTCATCAACAACATCATTCACAACCTTTCTGACAATGTCATTAAGTTAGTCATCAATATTTTCAAGTCCAACACTAACTTTATCACTTTTTATTGGCAATTCTGATCCAGATTTTTCATTGATTTCCACATTTTCAACATTTACTTCTCTTAATCTCTCGATGTTCTCACCCACTACAGAACCTTTTTGTCTCTATTCACCCTCAGCAGCTATGACATCCACAGTTATCTCTTTAATCATAGGAGTACTCAAATTCTCCGCACACCCAGCATTTAGAGGTTCTTGATTAACACATCTCTCTACAACTTTCTCACTATTTTGAGAATATGGGTTACCTGAATTTTGAGACATTTCCTTTGGAACCCTTAGTTCCCTTTCGAGTAGGTCCTCTTCTACTATCGAGTGATCTTCGGTGATATCCTTACTTGTCACCTCCATCCCGTCATCCTTCTCAACAGTTTTCTCATAGATATTAAGGTATTTTGAGGTTGTCATACTTCAAGCATGTGTCGGGCTTTTATAAAGTTTTTGGGATCATGGCGATGGAGGAGTATCTTTCATGAGTTAAGCACTGATCAGTAGTAGAGGGACAAAGAACATCTGTTATAGGGGAAGATGAGATAGGTTTTTGGTCGGATAAGCTTTGAGATTTTATGGAAGTAGGGATTGACTTTGGATCCGATGAAATGGGTGGTTCGATAGAGGAGGATGGGGGGTTAGCTATAGTGGAGGTGGGAGGTGAAGATTTTAGGTCAGACATGGTTAAAATTTTGCTAAGGGAGAAGAGATGGAGTAGAAATGGAAAGGGGATTTGAAGAATTTGAACTTATAAAAAGAGAGAGATGAATTTGAACTTTTTTGTTGGCTTAGAGAGGAGAAGAGACTTGGTTCTTATTGGTTAAAGAGAAGAAATGGATCGGATCTGAGAAGATGAACTATTTGGCTCATTTTAAAGGAGGCGGGGACTAATAATTAAAGCGTATGTAAGTGCTTGAAAAGACTACTAACTTGAATCAAAGGGACCTGGTCCCTTGACACTTTTGACAACAGCTCAGGCACAAATTCTGATGAGTGCTATGTCTCCAATATTAGGTTGTCCTGAGATTGCCATGTGAGCATACCTGTAATGGTATGGTAGTGAGTTAGATATCTCCAAAAAACACTTCACGCATTGTACCTTTTCTCTTATCATAATCAGTCACAGAGGAAGGCGTTAGATAATCTTGAATGATACTGACTCCAAATGATTTTATTGATATGCACCCAACTTAAGGCCTTGATGACGAAGTGATCAAACTGATATATGACGCAAACCCTCATGTAAGATGTCATTTTATATTCACTCAAGATATCTCATTCCATGTGTGCTTTTCAAATTCATAATGAATTCAGTTAAAAAGATTTCAATATATCTGACAGATTGATGCTGTTTAACTAAAGAGGAGTAGGGACCAGGTTCTTTCTTTCCTTGAAACACTGTTGTTCCTTGTTAGCTATTGCCAAAGAGAGCCCCTTGAATTTAGTTGAGTTTTACCATCTATCTCAACACTTAGTATAGGAATTGGTGGGTGCTAATTGTTAAGAGATTCACTTGACACCTTAGTGATCTTAACGCCATTTTATCCTAACCTTTTGAGCAGGTCTTGAGTTGATTGATCAAGGTACCTTTTGATGGCTGCTATTTGCAAAACCAGAGGAAGATACTTATTTGTCATTACTGTTCATTAGCTGGATACCCTTCTCTTTTCTATTCCCATGTTATTTCTGATGCAATCTTCTTCAGACTTCGAAGGAGCTTGGCTGTACATACTGAAGGAAGCGGGTTCTTTTACATCGTCTGAGCACTTTGCTAAACCTTCTTAACTTTCTATCCTCAGCTTGAATCATCATTTTGACTTTTCATTCTGTCCTCCTCTGCTTTTGTGATTAGTTTCCTCTTAGTGTCAATCCTTTTTCAAGTCCTTCTCACGAATTGAGACTGAAGTGTTTGTACTAAGCTTGGGCTTCTTTTCTATTTTACAGTTCACAGAAGGTCTTCTAAAGCAGAAGCCAGATCAAGCGCCCATCTAACACATAACATACAGAGAATACTATCCTTCATCAACATTACTGAGAGAAATTAAGTATCCACTTGGCACTTAGCAGGAGATAACGCTTAGTGCACTTGTAGTTTAAGTCTTCGGCTTGATACACACATTTAAATTCATAGGAAAGTGTCTTGCAAATTTTGCTCACACAAAGAGTATATTATCTCTTCATGTTACTACTTGACATACTCCCACATTTTAAGGCTTTGAGTGAGAGAAAAAAAAAGTTTATTCTTTCAACCATACGCTCAGAGCAGTCACCATGCACCATACTATTGACTGCCCATCTCTCACTCCAGCCTTTGCACACGATAACTTGTTGGACTTAGGAACCCAAACCAACTTAGGTCCCAAGTGTTGACACCCAATTTTGTCCCTCCTTTATTCTAATTTATTTCCTTGGGTTTTTAAATTTATTTTTATTACTACTACTATTAATATCGTTACTTTCATTTTACTATTTTACTATCAAAATTACTAGCATTACGTTATCACACATTTTTTTATAGTCCGTCGTCATTTCATTTCCGGATCCGGACTCGTTAAATTAAATAGTTATTTTTTACACCAACCACGTGATACATATTATACAAGTTATATCACGATATGCCAAACAAATGGCCCAAATCCGACCAGCCCATTATTCTATACAACCCGGCTTAAGATATCGACCCATTAATTTCTACTCGACCGGCCCACTTATCTATTTCACCACCTATGACCTAAATGAAAAACAACGGTAGCCGCACCCCTTTCTCTCATCTTCTTTATGCGTCCTCTCTCTCTCTCTCTCTTTCCCCTTTCACCAAGGTCCGTGTCTTCACGACAATGGCGGTCTCTCTCCCTCCCTTTTCGTGCAATCCCTTCTGCCTCCCCTTTGTCGTCTCCTTCACGCCTCTGATCTCTCTCCTCTCTCTTTCCCTTCATCACTCTCCCTCACTATTTTTGGGTACAAAACAATCTCCTTTAACCTTACACAGCTCTGTCCACACCATTTCCACACAAGAAAACGTCCCTATGTTGCTTTACCCGAGTTTCCTGTCGTTGACAGAGAAAAAGATCCCTTTTAGCTTCAAACACGAGTCAACCTTCAGAGACCAGAGAAGGTCGGACCATTTCGAGTAAGGTCTCAACGTTCTGATTAGAACGGGCTTTGACTCGATTTTGATTTTCAACTTCAAATCCCGCCCAAAGATTCAAACAAATCAAACCCTAATTTTCACCTATAAATATCATCTTAAGTCCACAGCCGAAGGGGAGAACACGGAAGATTTATCATAGTTTCACTATCAAATTATTGTTGTAAGGTTTTTTTCATCCGTCACTTAGCACCTTCAAAACACTCTCATTTCTTGCAAAGATTTTCCTTTCCTCGGTGAACTTTAGCCACGACCAAAGTATTCGAACTCAGTCGACTCTAGTTTCGGATCCGTTCATAACGAGAGAGTTGATTCGAGGCCCCGACGTCCCGTTCAACCGCGCCACAAACGGGTAAAATCCGACGCTATTTCGATTTATTGTTCCGTTGGAATTCCATCAGTATAGAAAATCATGTAATGATGTCTTGCTTTTACCATTTGACTCAAATTTGTGTTTACTGTTATTGTTAAATTGGTTTAGATATCAGCATGTGTTACGTTTTTTTTATTGTTGTGTAATCTTGTTCCAGCATGTGTTTGCATATTTGGATGTTTTAGATTAAATTCCCAGTATGGAGTCATATGTTTATCATTCTTGTTTCGTCTGATTAGTCTAGCATGTATCTATGAATTGGTTTGGTTTCAGTTAATTGGTAGGTATTAAGCACCTTGTTTATGCTTAGACTAATCAATTGGATCCGTTTAAGTCTAATTGCTTTGGTATGAATGTCTTGTTTAAAGTGACAAAAGCAGAACACCATGTTTTCTTTCAAATGCCAATGTCACTAACTGAATATATACGAATTGGGGTTTAGTCAAACACATAAGGTTATGACTTAAGAAATGTTGGTTTGAAGGCTACAGTTGTTTAAATGTCATCACCAGTTCAATCCTGCCATCTGTATGCTTTTAAAACTTATGGATATTTGATTAGTTCAAATATTGCACTAGTTCATCATTGAATGATTCCGGAATAGTTTAAGTCTAAAATAAATGGCAAGATAGAGAGTTTAAACTGGTTATATGGGATCCTGCATGTTGAAATGATTTCTGCTGTTTTGAAAGCTAAGATGTGCAAGTTTTTTTTTTTAAAAAACAGAGGAGTTTCAGCTGCGTCTACTTGTTGCAATGCTGTTGTATATTGATGTTTGATACAATTGATGAAAATTGCCGTTGCCACTTTGAAGTTTGCAACTCTGCACTTTGGTTCGGCAGATCCTACACCATGATATAATAAATCCCATGCTTCAGTTATTTTTCTGATTTGAATAGATACTATCAAGGCCCAAATAATGTACTCGTGCGCACCATGTGCTATTTTGTTTACGAGATATATGTGGGTATACACGACGCACACTTAAAATATAATATGTATATATATATAAATCACTTGTTTGTTGAGATTGCTCTATTAAGTTGGCATTATTCCATATTTGTTTCGGCTGCTTGCTTTTTTTTTTTTAAATTATATATTTGAAGAACGCGCCTTGCATATCTTCACTTTACTAATCCTTTACACTTTCTTTTCTTTGTTTGCATGTACAACCGGAGTCGAAGAGTCTTACTTTAAGACTCGACATCATCTCGCGAGAGCCTGAAACGTGCATCCATATCTTCCTGTATACGTCTCATTCTTCCTCGAAATTCATCCGAACAGAACCGAAGATTCGGGAAAGAAATGATAACATTTGGTTACACTCTTCCTTTGGTTATCCATCCATAATTATATATTCGCTGGCCTTCTAGTTATTGCCGTGGACATTGTTTGTTAATTTTTCTTTGTCTTTGTGGCTAACTGTTTACTTTCAGCCATATGTTTACTGTTTGTTAGAAGAGGTTGATGCATTTACTTTAATATCATGTTGGATAGCCCTTAGTAGGTGAACTCGTCGTTTAAAATAAAGCAAGAATTTGAGTTGGTCCTAAGTCTCATATTTTTCTACTTAAAAGAAAGGAGCGAAGCATGACCCGATTCGAAAGAGTTAAAAACTAAATAGGTTCAGCTTTTGGTCACTCTTCTATTTTCAAAAAAGAAAACTACTTCATTTTTAATATTTTGATTTAAAACTAATCTATTAGTTCCCATTCCTCTCAGTTTAAACCAATTACCTTATAGGTTAATACATAATTTTACAATTCATACTTAGCCTAATTAATTCACCTTAAGTCCGGACGGATTAACCATTATTAATGGAACTTAGAGGATGCCTAATACCTTCCCTCTATATTAGTTGAATCCTTACCTAGAATCATTTGGTTTCGTAGACTTTAAAATAAAATCAACTTTAGATAATTACTTTAATTAATCTTAGGTGCCCTAATTCACCGTAAACAATTAGGTGGCGACTCTTAACTTTAATTAACCCCGGAATTACCCGGATGTTGTAAACTATTTTGACCTTGGTTAAAATAGGGTATGACAGCTTGACGACTCTGCTGGGGACTTACTTAGGTTCTAACCATAACGGATCTAGTTTAATTAGGCTTTGTGTGCTTGGTTTAATTACTCTATTTGCTCCTGACTGTTTTACATGCTATTAATTGTTTGTTTGATATAAACTGCTTAACTGTTACTGCTTTGATATAAATTGTCATTCCGTTTCACTTTTCTCCACTTCTGGAAACTCACACTATCACACGTACACGCGAGGTGTGTTTTGCGCACCCGCAAATTTCTTTCAAAAATTCCAAATTTTAGGAGAGTTGGCATATGCGCGGGGTGTCCGAATACCGGTGACCGCGTAGCCTTCTCACTCGAGTAGTCCGCTCGGGAACCTTGCGTCTAGTAAACTAACTCTTAGTCAACCTAGGATAGAGCTAAACCAACACCCGTTACTAGGGGCATACATTTCATAAACTAGGAGGTTTAATACCCTTGGTGTATTAAATCCATTAGATGACTTTACCCAAACGTCCAAGTGGGTCCACGACCCCAAGTGACACTAAATCATACTTTATGTGCATGTTTGAAGGGTAATCGTGCCTAAATATTGACTATTTGCTTTAATCAATTAAACTTTAGGAGGAGGGAACAACTAACATTTCTATGACGGTATGGATCCGCATTGGAGTACAACAAATGCCGAAGACCAGTGACATCACAAAATGGAGCTGTACATTTAGACGTAGAAAATTGTATTAGGAAATACTTTATGTTGTATTCATTTAATATGTAATAAATATTACATTTTGTACTTTATTTTGGGAAATAGAATTTGTTTAATTAATCAAAAGCAATGGAATGACGTATTATGGCACACTTTACCCTTCAAACAAACATTAGGCCTACCTGCGGCACAAAGAGGTCACATGCATATTAGGACGCATTATTGTTTGATATATCCATGTACATTTGTTTGACAACTTGTTTGAATTTTATTTGATGAATTATTTGCTACATGACCTACTTGACTTTACGTAATCATGACTTTACCTAGGACTCGACATCATTTGCACTTTACGTTTCTTTTATGTTTATTCCCAAAAGTTGATTCGTGTTGACACTCAATGGCCGGCCATCCTTACCTCACAAGGTCAAAGACGTCTTCGTTACCTCAACGCAGTTGGATGGTTTAAGGAAAGGAAATTACTATGTCTGATCCGGCCGCGTCTATTTCAACTGATTCAGAAAACATCGTGGTCTCTAGTGATCCCCTTGGGACTTCCGAACATAGCATTACCATTCAACAAGATGAACATATCGCCCGCCTGACTCAAGAGATCGAGGATTTACGCGGAGAACTAAATCGAGTTAGAAACATGACCAACTTACCCGCTACACTCCAAAGTCCACCTCCTGAACCTATGAACGTCGCACCAAACCCGCATCATTTTTCAGTTCCGGAATATTTTCCTCTCCGAAATAACGCGTCTACCACCAACAACTTTCCTTCAATCACCCTCGCAAATCCACCACCCGTCAACCCACCAAATCAATCACAAGTTTACACTCCTTATTTCCCGATACCTACCAACACTAATCCACCACCTACAACTACTCCTCTAAACCCACCACACCGAGCCATTACATACTATAACTATCCACAACAACCCTTCTACCCTTAGCACTACACTGAACTCTACCAAGCTCCACTAACTCCTTACCCTGTCTACAATACCCAAGCAAATTGCTACCAACCCCGAGCACCTCACTATCAAAACCCACGTCCATACCAACCTGTTCAAGCTCCTACTTACCAAAATCGACCACATACCACACATAAAGCCCGTCCAAACCCGAACATCAAAAATACCCGAAATTACACTCGGTTCGCTGAACCTTTGGCTCAATTATTTGAAAGACTGAAAGCGGCAGGCGTGGTACAACCTATTGCAGGGAAGGTTCCCGATCCTATTCCAAAATGGTTTGATGGTTCCAAACGCTGTGCTTACCACTCTGGAGTCGTTGGACACGACACTGAAGATTGCTATGGGCTCAAAAACAAGATTGAAGCCTTGATTAAGGAAGGAGCAATCCAGCTCACTAGAGCTCGGCCCAATGTGAACAACAATCCCTTCGCCTACTCACGAAAACGCCAACGTGAACATGATAACTATCGAAGAAGTCAAGAATTTGAAAGAGGCCATTGCGCCAATTGGAAAGATGGAGAGGGGCATGTCTCCAACTTTGTTGCACCGGCGATTGTTGCTACAACTACTCACGACACCGAGACACCGACCATCCGGTGCCGAACCGGAGAGACTTTGAAGAATTGGACTTGTACTCCGTCCCCGGTTCGCGGGAGTCTTGGTAGATTGAACTGTAGTGAACTTTTGAGATAGCACAATTTTAAAATTGAGGCTCAAATTGTGCCCTAAAACTTTTGTTGTTTCGCCTCATCTTTTGGATGCTTAAATTGCAAAACTATGAATGCATTTCTGATTTTTCCTCAATCATCTATTATTGTTATTTTCTACTTTATTTATCAAATCTGCCAACTGTACGATTGTGACGTAAAACGAACGAATGAACCACATACACCTCGAGGGAGTAACAAAGAAATTAGAGGACAAGACAAGATTCCATTTGAAAACGAAATGGCCGATAGGTGATGACATAAGCCGGAAAGCTAGCTATCAGTCAAGAAAAATCAAAAGACGACATTAGATTAGACAACCTAGTTTGTAACCTTTCCTTTAAAACCGTACGAACTACGTTGACCTGATTCTCGTGGTGGGATACGTAGGCAGCCCACATAGGGTTCGGTGCATTATAACAGAAAATCCAAAATCCTTATACAAGGAGAATCACGCTTAGCCTGATTCCCTCGGCGGGATTCATGGACTATCAACATACAGGTCAAACATATTTAGGTAGAAAACCAACAAACCTTTTACCATTTACGTAACAGAACTACGCCGACCTGATTCCCTTGGTGGGATACGTAGGCAATCCACATCGGGTTCGGTCCCTTTATTAGAAAATTTCAAACCATTTTAGGTACCCTACGAACTACGTTCTGACCTGATTCCTTTGGCGGGATACGTAGGCAACCTATATAAGGTTCGGTCACACCACAACATAAGTTTAGTACACCCTTCTGAGCCAAAACTGGGGCATATTTTGAAAGATTAGACGAGAACAGAGTTGGACATCGACAATATTAAGGCTATTAGACAGAATTATTATAGACAAATTGTGTCACATTCTGAGGTTGGCAGAAATATTTACAACTTATATACAAATACTTACATATATATCTTTCCTTACATACATACAATTACATATATATTTTACAACTTATATACATATAGTCACGTTTCCTTATACATATACTTACATACCTACCTTTCAAATGAAATACTTTCTTTCAATTGTTTCACTACTGTTTCATCTACCGAGGCTTGAACGGAGATCACAAGATCCAAACAAACAAGACGAATGGAGCGCCAGCAACATCAAGCTTCGAGTCAACACGAATCAACTTCCCCCTCCCAAACTAAGAATTTTTCTTTGAGTGCAGGAACCTAAAATCGCGAGATCAACAATCAAGTCCATCAAACATGGCCGAGAGGCCTCGCCTTGAAAGCCAAACGGCTTTACTTCCAACTTCATCTCTACTTTCATTGTTTATTACAATGACTTCATGACTTTATTAACAATTATACCTGTTTTGTAGGTTACCGAGATTGAAGATGAATCAAATCAGGATTACGTGTCGCTGTTTGGCTTATCACGATACCGTCAACATCATCGACCCAAACGGCTATATTATCACTTTCCCTCTCTTTTACATTTATTTTATCAATCTACATTCTTATCATTCACTTTACCTACTTTAACCACTTTACCCTGAACTTTGCAGGAATCAACATGAAGTCTCCGAAGACAACCGGAGGGATCATCATCAAGTCTCCGAAGACAACCGGGGGCATCATTCGGCTACATAGCCTCATATGCATAAGCCAGACGGCTACACTATAACTTTACTCTCTACTTTATCATTCACTTTACCTACTTTAACCACTTTACCCTGAATTTTGCAGGAATCAACATCAAGGCTCCGAAGACAACCGGAGACATCATCCACTTTACAACTTTACCCCGGAGTTTACAGAAATATTCATCAAGTCCCCGAAGACAACCGGAGACATCGCATGGCTACACGGCCTCATCTGCACAAGCCGAACGGCTACACTTTTACTTTACTCTCTATTTTACTACTTTACTTTACCATTCACTTTATCTACTTTAACGATTTTACTTTAAATTCCGCAGATATCATTTATCATCGAGTCCCGGAAGACAGCCGGAGGCCGTATTATCATTAAAGTCTTCAAATACAACTGGAGATAGTCGCATAAACATCGCGCATTCATTCAAGTCCCCGAAGACAACCGAGAGATGACATTTGGGCCACACTTTGCCTCATTATAAGACACACGGCTTCATCCTCATTCTCACACTCATATTTACTATCATGTTACACTCTTTATAATTTTATACTTTCCACTTTATTACTAATTTTGACATGAATTTCAGTCTTTGACAGAAAGTACAATCTACAGAGACATAGCACAACGTGGAACTTTATCTTACGCAGTGAACTGGGGCAAACTTGCTGAAGAGGAATATCAAACTCATAAGCAAGGGTCACGGATCTACTCTCGAACTCAACTCCGTCTGCGTCCACAAACACGTGATACGTAGGTTAAATTCTCTTTCATATCCACCGCTACAACTCTACTCAACTCTTTTCACAATCTTGTAGTTTTACTATATCCCAGTCTCACCATAATTCAACACTGGGGCAAAAAGCGTAGCGTAGATATCGTCCGCTTCTTTTGAACTACATACAATTTGATTCTCACGAAACCCGAGACATGTAGGCAATTCAAAACGGGTTCGGCCATAATTCCTTCCGCCCCCATAATATTTTTCACCAATTCTCCTAACCCGTATTTCCTCAAGTTCTTCCGAGTTCATACTTGTTGGTCGGAACAAAATCGGCTTCTACGTCAACTTCTTCGCCCGAAAACTCTTACATCGTCTCCGGTCGAAGAGGGGCATCTGTTGACACCCAATTTTGTCCCTCCTTTATTCTAAATTATTTCCTTGGGTTTTTAAATTTATTTTTATTACTACTACTATTAATATCGTTACTTTCATTTTACTATTTTACTATCAAAATTACTAGCATTACGTTATCACACATTTTTTTATAGTCGTCGTCATTTCATTTCGGATCCGGACTCGTTAAATTAAATAGTTATTTTTTACACCAACCACGTGATACATATTATACAAGTTATATCACGATATGCCAAACAAATGGCCCAAATCCGACCAGCCCATTATTCTATACAACCCACTTAAGATATCAGCCCAATTAATTTCTACTCGACCCGGCCCACTTATCTATTTCACCACCTATGACCTAAATGAAAAACAACAGTAGCCGCACCCCTTTTGTCATCTTCTTCATGCGTCCTCTCTCTCTTTCATCTCTTTCCCCTTTCACACAAGGTCCATGTCTTCAACGACAATGGCAGGTGTTGACCCTCCCTTTTCGTGCAATCCCTTCTGCATCCCCTTTGTCGTCTCCTTCACGCCTCTGATCTCTCTCCTCTCTCTTTCCCTTCATCACTCTCCCTCACTATTTTTGGGTACAAAACAATCTCCTTTAACCTTACACAAATACTGTCCACACCATTTCCACACAAGAAAACGTCCCTATGTTGCTTTACCCTAGTTTCTGTCGTTGACGAGAAAAGATCCCTTTTAGCTTCAAACACGAGTCAACCTTCGGAGACCGGAGAAAGGTCGGACCATTTCGAGTAAGGTCTCAACGTTCTGATTAGAACGGGCTTTGACTCGATTTTGATTTTCAACTTCAAATCCCGCCCAAAGATTCAAACAAATCAAACCCTAATTTTCACCTATAAATATCATCTTAAGTCCACAGCCGAAGGGGAGAACACGGAAGATTTATCATAGTTTCACTATCAAATTATTGTTGTAAGGTTTTTTTAGCCGTCACTTAGCACCTTCAAAACACTCTCATTTCTTGCAAAGATTTTCCTTTCCTCGGTGAACTTTAGCCACGACCAAAGTATTCGAACTTAGTCGACTCTAGTTTCGGATCCGTTCATAACGAGAGAGTTGATTCGAGGCCCCGACGTCCCGTTCACTGCGCCACAAACAGGTAAAATCCGACGCTATTTCGATTTATTGTTCCGTTGGAATTCCATCAGTATAGAAAATCATGTAATGATGTCTTGCTTTTACCATTTGACTCAAATTTGTGTTTACTGTTATTGTTAAATTGGTTTAGATATCAGCATGTGTTACGTTTTTTTTATTGTTGTGTAATCTTGTTCCAGCATGTGTTTGCATATTTGGATGTTTTAGATTAAATTCCCAGTATGGAGTCATATGTTTATCATTCTTGTTTCGTCTGATTAGTCTAGCATGTATCTATGAATTGGTTTGGTTTCAGTTGGTCAGTAGGTATTAAGCACCTTGTTTATGCTTAGACTAATCAATTGGGTCTGTTTAAGTCTAATTGCTGGTATGAATGTCTTGTTTAAAGTGACAAAGCAGAACACCATGTTTTCTTTCAAATGCCAATGTCACTAACTGAATATATACGAATTGGGGTTTGGTCAAACACATAAGGTTATGACTTAAGAAATGTTGGTTTGAAGGCTACAGTTGTTTAAATGTCATCACCAATTCAATCCTCGCTATCTTGTATGCTTTTAAAACTTATGGATATTTGATTAGTTCAAATATTGCACTAGTTCATCATTGAATGATTAAGGAATAGTTTAAGTCTAAAATAAATGGCAAGATAGAGAGTTTAAAGCTTTGTTATATGGGATCCTGCATGTTGAAATTATTTCTGCTGTTTTGAAAGCTAAGATGTGCAAGTTTTTTTTAAAAAATAGAGGAGTTTCAAATGACTTGTTTCTACTTGTTGCAATGTCGTTGTATATTGATGTTTGATACAATTGATGAAAATTGCCGTTGCCACTTTGAAGTTTGTGTCGCACTTTGGTTTTTCCTACACCATGATATAATAAATCCCATGCTATGTTATTTTTCTTAAATTTGAATAGATACTATCAAGGCCCAAATAATGTACTCGTGCGCACAAGAACATGTGCTATTTTGTTTACGAGATATATGTGGGTATACACGACGCACACTTAAAATATAATATGTATATATATATAAATCACTTGTTTGTTGAGATTGCTCTATTAAGTTGGCATTATTCCATATTTGTTTCGGCTGCTTGCTTTTTTTTTTAAAATTATATATTTGAAGAACGCGCCTTGCATATCTTCACTTTACTAATCCTTTACACTTTCTTTTCTTTGTTTGCATGTACAACCGGAGTCGAAGAGTCTTACTTTAAGACTCGACATCATCTCGCGAGAGCACCGAAACGTGCATCCATATCTTCCCATATACGTCTCATTCTTCCTCGAAATTCATCCGAACGTGTTTTGAAGATTCGGGAAAGAAATGATAACATTTGGTTACACTTTCCTTTGGTTATCCATCCATAATTATATATTCGACGTAATTCTAGTTATTTTTACATTGTTTGTTAATTTTTCTTTGTCTTTGTGGCTAACTATTTTACTTTCGGCCATATGTTTTCAACATTTGACTTAGTTTTGTTAGAAGAGGTTGATGCATTTACTTTAATATCATGTTGGATAGCCCTTAGTAGGTGAACTCGTCGTTTAAAATAAAGCAAGAATTTGAGTTGGTCCTAAGTCTCATATTTTTCTACTTAAAAGAAAGGAGCGAAGCATGACCCGATTCGAAAGAGTTAAAAACTAAATAGGTTCAGCTTTTGGTCACTCTTCTATTTTCAAAAAGAAAACTACTTCATTTTTAATATTTTGATTTAAAACTAATCTATTAGTTCCCATTCCTCTCAGTTTAAACCAATTACCTTATAGGTTAATACATAATTTTACAATTCATACTTAGCCTAATTAATTCACCTTAAGTCCGGACGGATTAACCATTATTAATGGAACTTAGAGGATGCCTAATACCTTCCCTCTATATTAGTTGAATCCTTACCTAGAATCATTTGGTTTCGTAGACTTTAAAATAAAATCAACTTTAGATAATTACTTTAATTAATCTTAGGTGCCCTAATTCACCGTAAACAATTAGGTGGCGACTCTTAACTTTAATTAACCCCGGAATTACCCGGATGTTGTAAACTATTTTGACCTTGGTTAAAATAGGGTATGACACCAAGTACTAATAGAATGGGTGAATTAGATGTCTGTTCGCCCATGCTGGTAACACACTCTTCTTTTTATGAGGACCAGGTCCCTGTTTTCTTGGTTTGTTATCAACATTCTCTCTGTTTTTTTTAACAGACTGAACTTTTGCTTTACCTAAGTCCTTGCACTGTGCAACATGATCATAATAAGTGAACCACCAGTTTTGAGTCACAGATGAGCATTCACCTTGCATATGGCAGGAATTCGTGATCATTTTAGCACTAAAGCTAAAGCTCTGTTTTCTATCATCACTTTTGCAGGTAGCCGAGGTTTTATCCAAGGGCAAGATCCAAGGGAGTGATTCTTCAAGTTCAGTTTTACTTGTTTTAACTCCTTTTGAAGTAGTTTGTTCTTATCTACTTCATCAGTTAGACTCAACCTGGTCTCTTCAAGTCTCCTTTCAATCTCAAGGTGAGTCTTACTGTCCTCTCTTTCTTGTTTTCTCTAAGGTGTGTTTATCCATTTTTCATTAGGCTGTACAACAGGGCGTTATCTCTAGACAATTCCTCAACTTGTTTCCTTAGATCCATTATAATGACTATCATACCATCTCTTGCTAGCTCTAAAGTCTCAGCTTCCTCATCTAGAGTGTTTTTCTCATTTGCGAGACTATGATATGCATCAATTAATACATTTGCAAGAGATATTAACTTCTTTTGGAAGTAGTTTTCAGATTTCTTTGAACATCGAGAAGATTTACCTCATTTTCATTCTCATCTTCAGATTTTGCCACAAGTGCAAATAAGGAATCACATTGTGAAGATTCCCCAGTATCATTTTCATTGTCTGAGGTATCTTCCCAACCAGCCAGAGCCTCTTCTACCATGATGTCAGCAATAGTTTTTGAATTGAATTCCTCGACCGGGACTTAGTTCTTTTCCTTTGCTTCTTGAGCATTTCTACTGCAACATCCTATCTTTGAAAGTTCCTCAGTAATACGAGTTAATTCGGATTCCTCATTTCCCAGGTTATTTTTGTCCTTATTCTTGGCAACTTTCCTTTCTAGCTCATACGCCTTGAGATTGTATCTAAGTTCATCAAGAGTTATTTTTACCATATCTTCAGATTCAACGATGGAACATACTTTCTCTTCCCATGAAGTTGGCAATGCCTATAGTATTTTGCGGTTAAGGGATGCTTCCTCATATTCTTTACCCAGAGAGCGAAGCTCATCAATGATTGAGGAAAATCTAGCATACATGTCAAAAATTGACTCACCATCCTTCAATTTGAAGAACTCGTATTCAGTAGTAAGCATCTCAATCTTGGACAGCCTTGCCTTCCAACGTTCATAATATCTTGGGGACCTATTGATAAATTTTTCTTCTTCAAGGTTTGGTGGATCAGACATAGCGTGAGATCCTTTCTAGGTGTTACCCTTTTAGAAAGCACCTGCTCTGATACCAATTGATAAAAACTAAGCGTTCACCAAAATAGATAAGGTACCAGATACCTTATCAGTTCCCTTAAGCAAAAACAGAAAGTAAACGAGACACGATATTTACGTGAAAAACTCATTGCTCAAGGGATTAAAAATCACGTCCTACCCCAGTAGGATTTCCAACTTCACTAAACTGAGCAATGTTTCAGATTACAAGCTTTTGCAACCTAGGAATTAGACCACCAATCCCTCCCCTTACAATAACTCTATTGCAAGTACCTTCTTGACTAACTCTAGTCAAACACTAAATTAATTTAGCTAACTCTTAGCTGAACCCTCACATAACTATGACTGACTCTAGCCAAGTGTTTACAACAAAAGCTTGATAGAAACAAAATACCTACGAAACTCTTCTTAATGATGTGTAGGTTTACAATGTAGAGATTATAAAGACTAGACAATTCTAGGACTCAAAACATCTTCTGTTGTTGAGATCTGGTCCTTGAAATCTGTCTTAGCTTGTTCTTGAAAGCGTGAAGGAGAACTATGGCGGCTGCACTTGTAGAAGTCTAAGCTTTTTAGGTTTTCAAGTGTTGGATAGAATAATGCCCAACATATTGTATAAATATGAGACCAATATAGAGAGCATGTGAGAAACATGTGACCATGGACACACATACACAATGTCTGGCTGGTTACGCAAAACAAGACAGCAGAACTTTCAGTAAGTGTCATGTAGTGCTCCCAGGGGACCTGATGGAGAACCTGGTCCTTTGCCCGTTTGTCAAATTATCAAAACTATGAAATGCTATTACTCATCAAATGCATTGAGTCTTTTGGTTATCAAGAAATTTATTATAATCTTGAAACCATATTGAATTTTAGAATTGTTCATACACGTCTAGACTCTTCAGTTACCCACATTTATTGTATTATTAACCTCTTAAATACTCTTAAACCTCCTTTATCTTCTATTGTTACTTCAAATTCACATACTACTGTTGACACCTAATTTTCACCTCTTAAGACACGTATTTTAATTCTCAAAATTCCCGAGTCAAAGACGGAACAAGGATGCGCATTCAAATTTAAAAATTTTAAAATCCCGAGAAAATTACAAAAAAATTGACGTTTAATTATTAGTTTCATAAAAATTAAAAATTACAAGAAGTTACGAGTTATTTTACTGTCACAAAGGTAATTTGAAAAGAAGATACATATCCCGCTCCGCCCAACTCGGGAAAATTGTTAATTAAAGACGACGTATGAATTACCGCTCATTTTTACCGCATTTTTTCCCGATTTTTTAGTATTGCTCAAAAGTATATCAATACTGGGCTCGTTTCGAAGCTCATATTTTAAAACGACGTATTATGATTTTTATCTTGTCAAAATATTATTTTATGAGGGCATTTTAAGCTAATTAACTTAAATTATGTGTTATATTGTGTTATATTTTATTAAAGGGAGGGAGTAATTAATATACTTACCCCCACCTTTATCATTTACGCTTCATTTTTACCCCTTTCTACCCTAACTATCTCTTTCTCTTTTGAGAGAATCTGATGGCGGCTAGGGTTTCGATAAGGTGGCGCTACCGCTATGCCACCGTGATGTCACCGTTCATTTACCATTTTTTAATCCTTATGGGTATTTCCCCACCATTTCTTGTGGTGTGGGATGCCATGGGCGAGCCTAAAAGGCTTTAGCCATCTTGTGCCACCACACCACAATAGGGAAATGGTGTGTGGCGATTTGCTCATCGATCAACACCCTCCTTGTACTGTTATTTCGACGTGTAAGGCTTAGATTATTTTCCAACGGTCCTTTTGGATCGTTTATGGTACGATTTTCGTCTTTGTGTATGACTAGGCATGCGTTCGTGATTTCTGTTATCCTGATATGTACCGATTTGGAATCACTTTGTCCTTTGGTGTACTATTTCGTGTGATTTTAGAGATTATTTGTACCATTAGTACGATTGGGATAGAATCCCTTTTTATTTTTACTCGTTTTGAATTCTGATTTGTGAATTGAGGGGGAAATTCATTTGGAAGGACCTAGAGTCTTCCATTTTTGGTCCCTAGGGTAGATTTTTTCATGCTATAAATAGATATTGTGTGCGACGTTAAAGGGGATCTTTTTTTTTTTTTTGGAAAAAAAAAATTGTGCTAAAGCTCGACTGCTAGGGTTTGAGTATCCTGATAATTCATCCCAAAAAATACACTATACATATACCTACATTGCCAAAATATATAGATATATTACAATATACTACCATAATACATAGGATATTACTCGAAAATAGTATATTACATCTTGAAAATTAAGAAGAAAAGGCTTGCAAAAGGTTTTTGGGTGTTCATTGTTGAAGGCTTGATTCAATCCCCCCATTTGATCTTTGGGTTGCCTTTGTAAGAGGTAATACTCCTATGCTATTGTTTTATCTAATTTCAGCCTTTATATGAGTTAAGATAAATGCATTGTTGTTTGAATATGTGTTTGAAACTTTATTTCACTAATTTGGGTATGTTTCTGCCTATGTTTAGTTGATAATATAGTGTTGATGAGTTTGAATTGCAATAATGTGCTTGAATCTCTGGATTATGCTGAGGTTTTGTTTATTGTTTTTTCTTTCTGGAACTTTGGAACTAAATGGGATATAGAGGGTGGTGTTTGGAGTTCAAAGATCATTGTATCAAGTTGTTTAAGGTTTCAGTTTTTGTTATATGGTACTGTTTCGTTAGAGATTTAAGTGTTTAGTCATGTTCTTGTGATTTTTGTTCATCATGTTGTGACGATGGTCCTGTCTGCCAATCATGAATCAATTTTATCTACTAATTTACTTGTTTGATATGGTTTTGGTCCCAGACATGGTTTCAGATTGACTCTGCTATAAAAAGCTTAAATTTTTTCCTTTAGAAGTTTATTAAAATCTAAGTTTTAGAAGTCAAATTGGTTCTTTTCCATCATTTGTTGGTTTTGAATCACCTTTAATGGTTTAACATCCTTTAAAAAGGGTAACTTAAGGTTATGAAATTTCCTTGTTAGTGAAATCTTTGAAGTCTTAAAACTCACTTCTGAATCTGTGTGTATTGCTAATGTTTACCTAGAATCAACAATAAAAGGAAAGAAGGAGGCTGTTTTGCTTAGCTATTGTGTATGGATCTCATTTCTTGTGATTATAAGTCTCTTTTTCTTTAGTTGGCCAGTTACCTAGACTATCATGGAAGCTGTTATGTTTTAGTTTGGATTTTGAAGTGCTAAATGGGCAGACTTTACATATTCTTGTTGTTGAATAGGTAGGAGTATAAAAGGGGTTAAACTAAGCCTAGGAAGCAAAAGTAGAACTTAGTATTAGCTCAACCTCTTGTTCTTTCCTTCTATTTGCTTGGCTTCTTGGAAACTTGATCTCTGATTAAATTTCTCTTTCAAAACAGTGGTAGAAGTGGATTAAGATTTAGACCTTGTTGGGCTTACTATCTTTTACTTTTAAGAAGTTGAATAGGTGACTTACATGCGATATCTGTGTTGCTTGCACTTTGCCTTTGCCTTTTTTTCTTGCCTAATATTGTCACCTAAAAGACTAAGAATAAAGGTTCTAAACTAGGATTGAAGCTATTTTAAGAAAACTGATGAGATACTTGCTTTATGACATACTCCTTATTGTTCATTTGTAAAAACTTGAGATTGCCTCATGTCTATTCTTGTTCGTATTTGCATGTTTGAAACTGAGCCATGTCTAATACACTGTTAAAAGACTTAAGATAGTATCATGCTCCCTTTTGCCTTGTTGTAACCTGTTGGACATATTTGAGACTGCCTAGACGGAAAATTAGTAAAAATATGAAAGCTGTGAGATTTGTAGTTAAATTCTGATCCTAGAAGAGTCTAAGCGTCATTTTGAACATTGTGTGTATTGTTAATACCTATTTTGTTAGCTTATTTAGAAGAGGTAGAAGTGTAGGGAGGTTGGAGGTTAAATTTCTGTTAAAACTGAGTATAAGAAGTCTAAACTAGTTCTTGAGACTACTTTGTGACTTGTCTTCCCTTTTTACCTGTTATTTACCTAGAATATCCTGCAGTCTATTCCTTCTTGTAAAAATGTGCTCTTTCAAGTTGGTTCTTGAATATTGTTTTTTTGGAACTGTTGTGCCTAGTATTTCAACATAGAAGAATAGGCATAGGAGGGCTAAAACTAAGCCTAAATCTGCAGGAAAGGGTTAAATTTAGTCCGTGTTGTTGTCTTTTTCTTTGCCATTTGCTTGATCAATTCTTGGCTTATGTGATTATACCCTGTCTTTGCTTATTGTTTGAGAGTACCATGACCTAGTATACCACTTGGAATTTAGAGTAAGTACCACAAACACTCTATCTCCCTAACTGGATCATATGATTTAACTCCCCCCTAAGTTTGTTTTCTCCAAACTCCTTCTGATTAAGACTATAACATACCTGTACTTGCACCTAGGAATAGTATCATGTTATTTTTTTAGTCTTACTTTGGATTCCCTGAACTGCCACTATATCTGTTTGAAACTACCTTTTGGTTGTGACTAGTTATGATCACTACATGTACCTACTTGATTCCTACTTATGCCCTTAGATCATTTCTGTGATTCTGGGAGTAAAACTGAGTTAGACTATCATTTGAGGACTTCACCAATGTCCCTATAAGACCTGATGTTGCTAGAGGCACCTTGTGATTTGCAGATTGAACCTTTGCTTGAAACAAAACTCTGAACTTGAACTTGTTTTGATCTTAACTAATGAAATTGGGGAATCTGGAATTATTTGAGCCTATTGTTTGAATCATTTAGGCATCTAATCATGTGATAGGCTAAAAACTAGACTGAAATTGATTCTTTCACTTATGATTGCTCTGTGCTATCTTGTTTTAGGTAATCAAGGACAAAATGAACTTGACACTAGTTTAATCTAGGAATAGTCTAAAAAAAATACACTTATGCTTAACTTGATCCTCTTATCATGCTTTCCTTTGCTTGGATTTCTTGAAACTGAAAAAATTGTCGGTGTTCATACCCTTACTCTGTTTGTCTCTTTGGCTTGATTGACACTCCCTTGCTTCTTTTCTTCTCTCTGCTACTGTCTTCCCCTGTTTTCACTTGGACTCTTACCTTGTTCATGTAGCTGTTGCTTGTGTGATCTTGGCATTGGGATGTTTAGCCTGGCCTTGCTTTTTGCAGACATGAACCCTGCCAAACCATGATGCATCTCCTGTTTCTTTCTTAGTTATATTTTTAACCATAATTGCTGGTTTCTTTGTGGTCCTTTCCTGCCTGATACTTGCTCAAAACTGCTTTAGCTTGTAAAATGACTCATTTTAAGTTAGTAATGAGAAGATGTGTGAGTTTAAACCTTGAAAAAGCAGTTTGAAAACTGTAGTTTTGGAGACCATAAA
Organism: Lycium ferocissimum; assembly: GCF_029784015.1. NCBI lineage: Eukaryota > Viridiplantae > Streptophyta > Magnoliopsida > Solanales > Solanaceae > Lycium > Lycium ferocissimum. Next base: position 25,278,632 of record NC_081353.1, on the reverse strand, counting down.
AACTTGTGTGCTTGGTTCATCTTTGAACTTCACTGAATTAACTAAGTTTGGATTGAAAGCTTTGCTTGTGAGCTATGTTTGTACAACCTGTGCACCAACCTCTTAAAACTGAGATTTTGGAAAAACCTTATTGTATAAAGATTGCTTTCACTTTGGACTAGATTAACCATGAACTTTGAGTACTCATTTGACTCCAAAATTTTGCTTTATACTGAGTTTAGAGGCTGACATATATGTATTTTCTTAGCAAAAACTGTTGATTTTCTCCTATTTTGATTAACTGGAATAATACTTGATTTGCTATGCCTAAAACTTGTTATTTTAGACTACAAATTTGACTGCTCATTTTGCTTGATCAACTGCTGGATTCTGGGTGATTTAGACCTGGAAATCTTGGTGTTTCTTCTGGGAACCTTGATGTGTTTTGGGTAGTTTGGATGAGTTATTTTGAAAAGGGGAATATTGGGGAAGTGTAGTGTATATTAGTGTATATGGAGGGTATGCCCTTCTAAAGGGTTTTGCTCTCTATATACAAGCGTATCACCTAGGATATCATGTATATCATGGTTCAACACTTAGAAAAATTTGAGAAAAAATGGAGTAGCATATCTGTGGTATATCATGTATATTACCTTTTTATACTTAGGAAATTTTCAGTCTGGGTTTGTTATTTGGGCCTATCATCCGCGTGTGGTTTATTATTGCAATTAATTTTGGGTTTATTTTGTATTTGGGCTATCTTCGTTATTCTGCCGTTACAAACTATTTAGTGGGTTTGGCCAAATCTGATGTAATTCATTTTTGGCATTGTAATAATTATTATAGCTTTTAATTCTGTATTCAATTAATTTGTGAACGTATACTAATGTCATGTATGTCCTTTACCTCTCTGTCCATCCAAAACCCGTTGGTTGGGGCCCATAACATATCTAGATCGAGTCAACCCAACTTGGAGCGAAATAGAGCATACGTTGGAATTAAGATGAACCCGATTGCATAAACATTTTTCTTTTTGGGCTTGGTCGGCCCAAATTCTCTATCTCATTTAAATTATGAACTTTAAATTGTTATTTGCATAATTATTATGCCAATTGGAACCCTTGTGAGATTGTCATATTTTAAAGTCGCCAAAATGAATTTGCCACAAATTTAAGACTAGTTCTAAGGCATTAATGCGAATTGGGACTGATTTGATTAAAGGGACCAAAACTGCCTATGTTTATGAAATTTGGGACTGATTTGAACATTTATGAAACCTTTGGACTTGGATGTGTGGACTGATTTGGACTAATATTCAAAACTTGTGGGATCAATTGTGACTACTTAGACTTATACTAAAAGATAAAATTTGACTAAAACTTGGCGAAAGGTAGAATAAAAATGGATTATATAAAATACAACTAATATACGGATTATAATAGTATGCCCCAAAATTATTTTCCTAAAAAAACTATTTTCTATACCAAATTTTTTTTTTCAAAACTATTTTTGGGTGGACTTACGTAGAGTCCTACTTAGGCTAAGAGCCTTCGGGTATTAGCCTAAGTGTTCTAGTCCGACACCCTAAACGCCCAATTTTGGGCTAAATTTTATCACTTTTGTTTCTTGAAACATGGTATATTTCATGAATGCCTAAATCTCGGAAATATAAGCCGAAATAATTTTTCACCATAAACAATTTATATCTACAAAGACATACTTTTAGAAGCCGAAGGTCAACCGTATTTTACGGATCTTTAATACCGGGGTGCCTAACACCTTTCCCGGGGGATCACCAGAACCCTTACCCATACTTTGATTAGATTAGGATTCTTTTAAAACTTAACCGCTTTAAATGAACCCTTTTCGAACTGATTTTCCTAATTTCCTAAAAATTAGGTGGCGACTCTAAAATAAGTCTATTTAGAGCACCATCCACGTAGAAGTATATTTTTTTTCTTTCCCGGTACGATTGACAACCGTACTTTCCCGGGACACTTTCTTTTTAAATGAGGCAAGTGCAAATACAAATCGGAAAAAATAGAACCGCTACAACTACATTATACACGTTTTGGAGCAGTAATTGATGAAATTGAATCATATCCTAATTAAATAGTAATATTTAAATTAGCTAAATAATGCGCTGAGTCTTTTGGTTATCTAGCAATGAATAAATTTTGTTTATTATACTAGCAATGAATCGGGTGAATTAGAGGTGAAGCATCAGTACTTTAAGGCCATCAATTCAAACATTTTGTGATTAATATTAATTAATTACGAGCAAATGAAGAGACTATTCTTACGTTCTCATCATGATGTTGAATTAAAAGCAATACTAAAGTTTCTTAAGGGCCTGTTTGGAAAGCCACCTAGTAATTGTAATTGGTGTAATTACTAAGGTAGTAATTACACAACCTAGTAATTACAACAAACTATTTGTTTTTCGTAACGTAATTACAATGTAATTACAAGCATGCTGTTTGGTTGCACAAGTGTAATTACACAGTTAGTTTAATTTAAAAATAAAATTTAATTATAAAAAATTTAAAATTAATATTTAAAAAACATTTGCCTTTATAGATGATATTAAATTAGTTATTTAATAACACATTATTTCTTGAAAATATATTAATTAATAATCATATATTTGTAACTAATATTGTAAAAAATAATTGATATATATTTTTCAAATTAATAATATTTAATTTTAATTAATTATAAAATTTAAAAAAAGATTTTTTTTTTTTTTTGTGAGAGCGTCATGGATTGGATGTTTGATAAAAAAAAAAATATTTACAAATATAATGCCATAACATTATTCAAATGCTTGACACAAAAAATTCATCAAATGTAAGTGAAAAATAAGCAACATGCAATGTGAAAGCAAATAACTTAAAATTGAAAATATAACCTAAATTCAAAATCCAAAAGAAAAAGTTTAAAATAATACTCTTATGTCAAATTCCAACATTACATAAGTAAGTTCCACTGTAACTTAAGTACATAATTCAAAAGAAAGGGAAAATATAAGTATATAACCTCGTTACCAACGAAATTCTAGCTACTTTAATGACATCACTCGTTACATGTCAGGTTTGTTAATGATTTTTTTTTTCAAATATTAGGAGGTGTAGTTTCAAAATTAGAATAATAACACGGTTATGATAAATGAATAAAAATAAAAATAAAAAATACGAGCAATTACATGGAATCACAAGCAGTGAAGGTTGTAAATGAGAAGACAGGAAATGAAAAATAAATAATATAAAAAGAAAAATACATTTTAAAAAATAAAAATAATTAAAAAGTAAAAATAAAAAAGACATTAAAATAATAGAAATAAAAAATAAATTAAAAATCAAAAGAAATTAAAATAATAGAAATAAAAAATAAAAAAATAAAAATAAACAAAAAAGAAATAAACTAAAAAGTAACCTTGTAATTACAGGGTGTAATTACACCTAATTCTCAACCCCCACTTGAGAATTGGAGAGTGTAATTGCATCCTCTCAATTACACCTAATTTTCACCTAACTGTGTAATTACTTGATCAAACAAACAGGCCAAACTGCATAATCACACTCAATTACACCCAATTCCAATTACTTGGGTGACCTTTCAAACAGGCCCTAAGGAAAAAGTGAGAATAGAGAACGGTTGGAAGGATTTAATAGACCTTATGATTGTACCTTGCAAGTTACAGGCTTACAGCACCAATAACTTAGCTCCAAATTTGGGTATCTTCGTAGGGGACAATTTCATATCGGAAGAGAATTACAAAGTAAGTTTTGTTAAGCGTCTACTGTATAGTAGTATCATAATCATTATTGGTAATGTTGAAGAAGATTCAGAATAGCTGTTGCAATTGCAGAGGCTCTAAAGTACCTTGCAAAATGTCTCTGGTCCAAATTCCAGCGAGGCAAAAAAAAATAAAAAAAAAATCAGTCTGTGATTTCTTTCCACATGCCTTAATTTTGGTGAAGCTGACATTGTGGTACAAATTAAAAAATGGAACCTACATTCAGGATAAACTGTAGCATCCAAGGGTGTTGCCTAACAGTCAATGAAGTGCGGGAAGAATTATAAGGTCTTTGGTTCTAGTTCCGGTAGAAGCAAAAACTACTAGTATGTGATTTTTTACCTGTCTAAGCCTTGGTGAACAGAGTTAACCAAAGAATACAGTGCAAATTAAAAAATGGAACCTACATTAGGGGTGCAAAAAATACGAAGAACCCCTTCAATCACAATAAAGTCAGCTGCTGTCTGGTGACACAGAAATTGTTTAAAATATTTTTATTAAGTAACTCCTTCAATCACAATGAGCTGTTGTCTGGCGACAAAGAAATTTATTCAGATTATCTTTTTCAATTCATTGTGTTGAAGACTGAGTAATATTTTGCTAGATTATGACTTTTTCAGCTTCCGTGGAGAATCGCAACAGAAAGAACAATTCAACTGAGGAAAATTCTCGGGAAGTTTTTTCTATTCAACTGGCATAGTCTTTTCGCTGTAGCTTCATATCTCGGCTTGTACTTTTAGCTGTCCATTATGTACATATTATAATGGAAGGAGGGGGTGGTTTGCCCGGGGGGGGGGGTGGTCTTTGAAGTTTGAAGGAATTTCCTAATTACATTCCATTACATACAGTTCAAAGTAAACTCAATAAACAATAACTTTAATCAACTGGAGTAGATTTTAAGAAGCTTCACAGAAATTTCATGTTACTTCTATTAATGTTCAATGGAAACGTACCACATATAATGTTATACATACTATATATATCAGTTGACTAGATCCAACAGATTATTCCATTCAACTGGAGTAGAGCCTATCGTATCTCCTATATATAACTTAGTCCATAATATCATCAATTCATCTCTTACAAGAACCACAATCTATCCAAAGAGTTATCTTTTTTTTCCAGATAATTAACAGAATCCATGGCATCATCTTCTTCTTCTGCTAGGTCTTGGCAGTGTCCTCGATGGAAGTACGATGTCTTTCTAAGCTTTAGAGGTGAAGATACCCGCAAAACATTTACAGGTCACTTGTATGAGGGCTTGAGAAATAGGGGAATATTCACCTTTCAAGATGATAAAAGGCTAGAGCATGGCGCATCTATCTCAGAAGAACTCTTGAAAGCTATCGAAGAGTCTCAAGTTGCCGTTATCATTTTCTCAAAGAATTATGCTTCATCCAGGTGGTGCTTGGATGAACTAGTGAAGATCATGGAATGCAAGACTCAATATGGACAAACTGTCATACCGGTCTTCTATGATGTGGATCCAGCACAAGTTCGACACCAGAGGGAGAGCTTTGCAAAAGCCTTTGACAAACATGAAACAAAGTGTAAGGATGATGTTGAGGGAATGCAGAAAGTGAAAGGATGGAGGACTGCTTTAACTGAAGCAGCCAATCTCAAAGGCTGTGATATCCGTGACGGGTGAGTTAAACAACACAGGATTGCTTATAATGAAGAAAAAATGGAATAATTTCCATTCAAATGTGGATGCTTCTGTGAAGACTATACATATTCTACTATAGAACAAAGAATCTACTCAAAATAAATTTATCATATTTACCAAAATAAAAACAAAAAAAGGAGGAAATTAGATCAATTTGTTTTTGAGCTAAGAATACTTGCATGCACAATCTAATTTCAGTGGTTGTCATTTATACGTTAATTTTTTTTGTTTTTTTTTTGTTTTATATCTTGTGAAAAAAGAATGATAGTTGATTGTGTATGTTTCTATCAGTAAGAAGGGATATAGTTCCTACTAATTTTATTACTGAATGACATTGTTACATAGATAATATGTTGATTAGTTCTTCAAGAGTTTGATTTATATGCTTAGTCCTTTTATCATAATTATGCACTCTACTTCGTGAAATGCTTCTTGTTCTTGACTTCTTTACCTATATATATCAGCAATCTTCTCATATTTTGTAGGATTGAATCAAACTGTATTCGGCATGTTATTGACCAAATTTCGTCCAAATTATGTAAGACTTCTCCATCTTATTTGCAAAATGTTGTGGGAATAAACACTCATTTAGAGATATTTAAATCCCGACTAGAGATAGAAAACAATGATGTTCGGGTTGTATGGATCTGGGGCATGGGGGGAATTGGTAAAACAACAATAGCAAGAGCCATTTTGGATACACTCTCGTATCAATTTGAAGCTGCTTCTTTCATTGCGGATATTAAAGAAAACAAATGTGGAATGCTTTCTTTGCAAAATATCCTTCTCTCGGAACTGTTAAGGGAAAACGCTAATTACGTGAATAATAAGGAGGACGGAAGGCACATGATGGCTTGTAGACTTCGTTTTAAGAAGGTTTTAGTTGTGCTTGACGATATAGATCACAGAGACCATTTGGATTACCTAGCTGGAGATCTTGGTTGGTTTGGCAACGGCAGTAGAATTATTGCAACAGCTAGAGACAAGCATTTGATAGGGAAGAAAGATGCAGTATATGATGTGCCTACACTAGTTGACGATGAAGCTATTCAATTGTTCAATCAATATGCTTTTAAGGAAGAAGTTCCACACGTGTGTTTTGAGAAGTTAATATTGGAGGTAGTAAATCATGCTAAGGCCTTCCTTTAGCCCTGAAAGTGTGGGGTTCTTTCTTACATAAGAGGGACATAACTAATTGGAGATGTGCGATAGAGCAAATGAAAATTACCTCTAATTCAGAAATTGTTGAAAAACTCAAAATTAGTTATGATGGATTGGAGCCCTTACAACAAGAGGTATTTCTAGATATAGCATGCTTCTTACGAGGAAAAAGTATGTATTACATCGAGGAAATTCTTGAGGACTATGGTTTTGGACCTAATATAGGATTGCGTGTCCTAATGGACAAATCTCTTGTGTTCATCTCTGACCATGATACGATTCAAATGCATGACTTAATACAAGATATGGGTAAGTATATAGTGAAAATGCAAAAGGATCCGGGCGAACGTAGCAGATTATGGCTAGCTGAAGATTTCGAAGAAGTGATGGTCAACAATACAGTAAGTAGGCTAAACAATGCGATAATATTCAATTCTAGTTTTCATAATCCAAAGACATATAGGGTTAGTTCCAATTTCCAGTTATCTGTTTCTCTTGCTTCATATTCTCCATGTAAGTCATTTTAGTTGTTTCCTTTAGTAGGAGAAGCAAAAGTAACATTTAGAATTTCCTAATGCTTCCTAATTTGTGTTTCTTATGTTATTAAGCCGTGAAACTAGTGTAAATTAGAGCCACTTATATCTGCTCAATCCAATTTCATTCTTTGGTACAACTTGAAATTTGTAGTATGACATTTTGTACATAATAACTCAATCAGGAATTCATTTTACCAAATGATTATTTTTTGTCTTTTAAAAAATTACAATTTATTGGTACTGTTTCAATTACAATTTCGTTCTAACACTGCATGAAGAACTTTTAGGCTCGACTCTGAAGAACTTCTAAGAAAAATGTATTATTAGAATATAGAACTACAAAATTAATTGTACAAAGTATCTCTTAAGTAACATTAGCATTTCTTAAATAAGACCTACCTTAAATTCTTTTTTAACATCGCTAGCACTTAAAGGACTTCAAGTTTCAACAATAAATAGCATGGAACGTCACAAAATTTGGCACTGTGAGGAGCGAGAAAGTAGTCATATTGTCAAGCAAATTTTATACAACGTTTGAAGTTATACCTTGTAGACTAATGATCTTTTTTACCAGGGGACCAAGGCAGTAGAAGCAATTTGTTTAGAATATTTTAATAACCTACGCTTTAGCAAAGAGTGCATGAAAAATATGAAAAGACTTAGGATATTACACATATGTCGGAACAAGTTTTGGTATGATGGCTTAGGCTCCTGTTCCCGTGGTGGCTCCATCGAATACTTGCCCAATAGCTTGCGATGGTTTGTCTGGAATGACTATCCTTGGGAGTCATTACCAGAAAATTTTGAACCGAAAAGACTTGTTCACCTTGATCTCGGGGCTAGTTCACTACATCATTTATGGAGGGGAACGAAGGTATAATAGTTAAATTTTGTTTTATTTTTATTTTTCTATTTAACTATCTTTGTCCATCAGTGATGAGCAAATACTAATTCTTCCAGCCTTTATTATTTGAGATACTTTCTATTTTGGCTTGTCCTACAATTATGATGCATGTCCTTGCATGAAAAAAGTTAGTTATTCCAAAGCTTAAATTAATGTGTTATATATTATTTGAGGTTGTTCTTAGATTATTATAAGATCTTTATGTCCATTTACAAATCTTCCCATCAACATTTTAACTCATTCAACATTTTCCTAGTAAGATCTTAATCTCATCCTAGGTTGCACATAGTTGGGAACTTGGGATGGAATGAATACTTATTGAAAGAAAAGGAGTTCATTATGTACACCTATTTTCTAGAATAATACATATACATCTTTTTGTAATGTTTTCTTCAATCTTTCTTACATTTTCTAAATGGTATATTGTTTAAGCTTTCTACATTGCTTCAGAGTTTAACACTTTGCTTTTCTCATTTTATATTAGACTTCTTTACAGAGTCAAACACTTTGCTCTATGGCTAGAGTTTTCTTCAATCATCTTAATATAAGTTTTAACAACATCTCTCATTTATAATAATTTTTTTCTAGTTTCTGAACATGTAGTTCCCATATAAAAATCTTCAAAACGCTATAGTTTCTATAATCATACATAGCTCCACCAGCCAAATTTTTTATTATCGGAATCCTGGGGAGCACCATATTTTTATGATAACACCTTTATTACCTAGTTGTTCCTGTTTTTCTATCTCATTCTTTCTGTGTTTTAATCAGTATTTGCCGTCTCTAACGATGCTAAATCTCAGCGGCTGCAGTGGCAGATTCCGAATTTTCATTCAGGGTGTTCGGAAAAAGAAGAAGTTAAATATACACTGTAATTTTTTGCCAAGGGTGTTCAAAAGTTAATATATGCACATAAACACAGAAAATTTACCCCATATATACACTATAATTTTTCGCCGAGGGTGTTCGGGTGAACACCCTGGCCCCCAAGTAGATCCGCCCCTGAGCGGCTGTACAAGCCTGATGCGAACACCAGATTTCACGAGGATGCCAAATTTGTTGTATTTGTATCTGGAGGAATGTAGTAATCTTGAGAAGGTTCATGGTTCCCTGGGATATTGCAGAGAACTCATAGAGTTAAATTTGCGTGATTGTGAAAGCCTTAAGAGGTTTCCATGTGTTAACATGGAATCTCTTGAAAATCTGTATCTAGATGGTTGCTCCAGTTTAGAAAAATTTCCAGAAATGCTCGGAAAAATGCATCCGGGGTTAGAGCTTTGCATTCAATACACTGGATAAGGGAACTACCCTTATCTATTTTGTACCAAACTCATATTACTAAGCTAGATTTGAGATATTTGAAAGACCTTGTAGCTCTTCCAAGCACCATTGGTATGTTGGAAAGCTTGGTGCATCTAGATGTGTCTTATTGCTCAAAACTTGAAAGCTTTCCAGAAGAGATAGGGGATTTAGAAAACTTGGACCAGCTTTGTGCTGGAGATACTCTAATCTCACAACCTCCCCTTTTCATTGCCCGTTTGAACAAGCTTAAATTCGTGAGTTTTACAAGAGAAGAATCAGAAACAGGCCTCGAAGATGGGGTGTGCTTTCTGTTCCCTCCAGTGGCTAATGGATTACGCTCATTGGAAAGTCTGGATCTCAGTTACTGCAATTTAATAGATGGAGGACTTTCGGAAGACATTGGATGCTTATACTCTTTGCAAAAGTTAGATCTTAGTGGAAATAATTTTGAGCATTTGCCGCAAAGCTTGGCCCAACTTGGTGATCTTCAATTCTTGGACTTCAGAGATTGCAAGAAGCTTAAAGAGTTGCCAGATGACACGGGGATGCCAAATTTGATGACTTTGGATCTGTCAAATTGTATGAATCTTGAAGAGGCTCATCATTCCCTAGGATCTTTCAAAAAGCTCCGCAGATTAATATTGACTAATTGTGTACAGCTTAAGAGGTTTCCAGGTCTATGCATTGATTTTCTTCGCGATCTGTGTTTGCAGGATTGCTCTAGTTTAGAAAAAATTCCTAAAATCCTCAGAAGCACGAAAGTGGAGCCGGAGATTCACATGCTAGATAGTGTGATGAGGGATCTAAATTCGATGTATATTTCATTTCCACATTTCTTGTCTCAGGATATCGTTTCCGACATCTTTGCTAAAGATTCCTTGTCACAGAGATTGTTTCGCATTGTGCATGGTGGGAATAAGATCCCAAGTTGGTTCCACCATCAGGGAATGGATAAAAGTGTTTCAGTCAATTTGCCTGAAAATTGGTATGTATGTGATAGCTTCTTGGGATTTGTTGTATGTTACTCTGGCAACTTAATTGACATCACAATTCACTTGATTCCCTCACCTGATGATGGGATGTCGTGGATGACCCACAAAATAAAATTTTCCTACCTTCACAAATGTAGTACAAAATCTACTATAAGTTTTTTCATGGTACCTCTTGTTTGATTATAGGATACGTCTAAGACAAATGGAAAAACACCAAATGACTATGGACGTATTAGGTTATCTTTTTCTGGAGAAATGGAGGAGTATGTATTTCGTTTGTTGTATAAAGATGAAGCTGAGCTTAAGGCCTTGTTACAAATGAGGGAAAACAATGATGAACCAACAGAACATCGCGTTGGGACAAGTAGGAGTGAACACCATGATTCCGCGACGAATGAAGCCAGTTGCTCCTCTTCTAAGAAACAAAGGTTACATTTCTAACATTTCTTTGAGACTCTGCACCAACAAGTAGAGGGGCTTAAGTAGAGGTATATACCTCATGACTTGGTTTTTATTCTAGTTGGTAGTGAAATTGTCTTCTCTCCTTTTATGTAATTCTCCCCTTCTATTAGGCATTAGCTACAAAATATTCTTTCGAAACCAATAATTTTTTCCTTCTCATGCATTGGTTTGTTTTTCCTTTTTTGTTTTCTTTCTTCTTTCCCTTATTGATAAGAGCTCATTAATGGATGTTGTACATATCAACAATGATTTTTTCCTATTAATTCTCTACCTTGTCTCCGCTTGTGCTGAGCCACGATTTACTATGGTCAGTTAAAATATGTGAACAAGTTTAAATTTTTCTCAAATCAGATCTTGGAATCATATGATCTTAATTCAAATTTTAACTTAAAGTAGCCACAAATCAAGAATTTGAACTTGCAAAATTAGTAAACTCTAAAATGAAAAGATAATACTAGAAATCGGGGGAACTTAATTAGGATGAGGTAATTGACTAATTGCCACTATTTAAGTTGTGGATACTAGACAGTTATTAATTACCACTATACTCGAATCTGTTTTTTTGACTCGTTCATTTACGGTGGTTCTTTTTACAATTTAATTGGCTCTAAAAATTGTTCTTTGAAATAAACTATTTTGTTTCTTTAACTAGTTTACTCACCTTTTCAATGAGAATTTTGGTATACCTCTTGGGTGTGTTTGGTATGGAAGAAAATGTTTTCAATTTTCCCATATTCGGTTGGTCAATGTATTTTGGAAATCATTTTCTCTAAGAAAACAAGTTACCTTAAAAATGAGGAAAATAATTTTCCTAATGAAAGCACGGAAAACTAGTTCTATAAGTGGTCATGTTCGAAGTTCATTGTCTCCTCCTGACCCATCCAACGCCCCCAACCCCCACCCTTTGACTATCCCATCCCCACTTCCTCCAGATATATTTTCCTTCCAGAAATGTTGTCGTCTTTTGTAAGCATGAGGAGGTTTCTAAAATTATTCCGGAATGTAATTAACTTATTTTGGAGTGCCGTCATATTTCCGGTACAAAATAATCCTGGTAGAATTTACTTTTTTAGTTAACTTGGTCAAAATTGGATAACTTTTATGTGACAACACAATAGAAAAATGACTTTTGTGTGATAAACTTTAAAGTTAAATAACTTTTATGTGATAAAACATAGAAAGTAATTTTTATGTGATAAACTTTAAAGTTGAATGGCATCCTAATGGAAAATACTTTTCACTAAATATTTTCCAATCATATATTTTTTTTTTTTTGAGAAGATACTCATACAAATTTTATCCTTTTAGCGGAAGTTTGTAAGTTTGTTATATCCATCTAGAACAAGCTCCTTGGGCGATTTACATGTATGTCTTTAGAGGTGAATGGTCCTAAACTTTTGGCCCCTTTGTTCCATGGGTAAAACTTCAAGTTTAACAAGTTGCACGTTTGACCTTGAATATTTGCCTATAGGGCAAGCGGAGATCAAAAGTTCAAGACCACTCATTTCCAAGATCATTGCGTATAATTTCCTGGAGTTTAATCATATGGCTCAAAAAGAAAAAAAAAATGACAACTAACTTGCAAATGTTCTTTTCACTTTTGGACAAGATAAATCCATTACTTCCCTCAATTACATGCCCCTCCTCTTTATTTCGAAATTAAAAAAAAAAAAAAAAAAAACACTGATAGTTTACATCCACTTAAAAAGAGGCAATATGAAAGCCAAAAGAAACATAATGAGAGAAAAAAAAATACAAGATCTGAATACTACTAGCTCTAGAACCAACTTGAAAGTACTCTTTAGCCCTTTAGTGGATTTACTCAGCGCGAATCCAGATTAGCTGTGCCAGGCTTCAGGTACCAGTCGGTTAAACCAAAAAAGAAAGAACAACTTAAAGGTACATACACTTCTCTAGACGCATGAGTTTAACTAGCCAACGTAGTTGGTTCACAGCCATCATGGACACAAGCTAAGACATCCTTATAGTCCCTTGAGATTGTAAAAGAATCATACACTTTACCATCTTTGCTCTTCTTGTACTCGAAGAGAAGGGAAGACTGGTTAAATGCTGTAAGTTTGACAAATCCATAGTCGTAATCTTTGAACACACTCCATGTGGTGTTAATGGTGGTGAATGTATTCAGATGACTTCCTCCTCCACCAGCAACAACATGAATTGTTCCGTTCACTACGCCCGAGTAGTGTGATGTCTCCTTGTTCACACATTGATTCTGTCCATACAACAATTTGACAAACAATAAAAATTAAGTGGTTTTCAAATATATATTTGAGTGAAATAACAGTATCATCTCCACTATTGCTGCAAATTTTAGTTCTTATAGGGTTGAAGGACTGTGCATGTTTAGTAGGAAAGATTTATAGTTTCAACAAAAAGTTAACTCGAGGTGGCTATCCAAACTCATCATCAAGTTAATCTTATTGTTAATAATATGAAGATATGAGTGATGCGTTCTATACTAAAGGTTAAATTACTAAAATCATGAAAACAAGTACCGCTATATTTACTGTACATATACACGTACAATAAGGACAACGGCATAGAAAATGCCACAAGGAGAAAAGCATAAAGATGAATTCTACTATATCTAGAATGAATAGAAGACCAAAAGGAGTAGTGAATATTTCGTGACTAATTGAATTATGTTAACTATAAGAAAATGTGTAAGATCAAGTAGATTCGAAATTAGTAGATATTGTGAAAACGAGTGAAAATTAGGCAAATTCTTCCAAGATCAAAACACTATGTTTGGATGGTATGAACTGCCTAAACAAGAATTCTTGAACAACAAACAACCAGTTCAGATATTCACGACCAAGAAGTATTGGATTCTCTTTCCGATAGGCCCTGAAAGGAGAAGGAAGGTTGGAATGCCAACGGGCGTCTATTATATTGAATTTACCCGACAGTCCCCATGTAAAACACAAGTTTGTCTAAATCAATCATAGTCCTATAATACTTACTTTATGTCTAGAAATATAATGCATACCTGGTAAATTGGACAAACTCTTTCATAGTTATGGACGTGCCCGAAGAATGCCATATCAACCTTATACTTTTGCCAGAGCTTTTGCAAATGCTCCCTTCCCATGGGCTCTTCAAATGAGCCTTCATTAGCATACCATTCATTGGACGAGTAACCAAGAACACGATGAGCAGCAAAAATCAACCAAGGTTGTTTATGTCTATTGGCTGACGCAAAGCATTGCTCGATGAACTTGTATTGTTCAGATCCCTCTCTCCAATCATGTTCAGTGTCTGCTATGCAGAAATGGAACATGCCATAATCAGCTGCATACCTGTCAATAACACACACACTTCATATGAAAATCGACACGTTGATTAAATGAAGGCAGCAGTCTTCTCAAGGACTTGAGCATCAGAAATATTTTAGGATTTTAACTTGTTCATAGGGCAAGTCGATTCAGCGATGAATATATAGAATAATCAAAGCGAAGCTAAAGTAGAAATCCTGTTCTAGTGCCAGCTGATACAATACTGAATCTTCTATTGCAAATTTAAGGTGATTTTGAAGTCGAAAAGAACCTTAATGATTCCCCTCTGCCTTACAATAATGACAAATCGGATTTAATATAGAAGTGAAATCTCTAACAAGACAATGATGTTTCTTAATTACAGAAGGGATAATGTTTTAGACTTTCTTAGCAGTGTTGTCAAATGAGACAATCATAGGAAAGCACCAAAGGTCTATCCTAGCTTTACGCACAAATTGTAACTAAAGTGCATATTTTATTAAAGAAAGGATCATATCAAGAATATGAACGTAGAGAAATTGAACAAGAATACAATTGCTGAGACGGCGGTGGAATCATGTCATCAAGTTCAAAACCACAGATATACATGATTTTTAAAGTTCCCTTTTTCCCTACACAATGCTCTTATAATCTTTCCACATATTGTTATCACGAGCAATGTGAATAGGTGTGTTTTACAAGAATCACATACCAGAACTTAGCCCTGTTTTCTGCTGGAACATAGTATAATGTCTCAGCTGGTACACCACATTCTCCACCCGAGTCCAGACCAGTGTATAATGATCCACTGTTCTCCCAAGTTCTTTCATGATTACCACTGCAACAACAATTTTTTTTTTTTTTTTTTGCAGACAGTTAGAACAAGAACTATGTGAAATGCAAAATACTATCCACAATCACGAAGGAAATCTTGATGATGAACAGACCTTGCAATCATGAAAGGTACTCTCGATGTTATTGGCTCTACTTGCGCTGTAAATTGGTCCCATTGTGAGATATATCCGTTTGCGTAGGGCAGATCTCCGATAAGGAAAACTGCGTCAATGTTATCAAGGTCCTTAACAAGGGTGTCAGTTGTCATAAGTGAGCCAGGCTGATAATTAGCATATTCATTTGAACCATCACGCTCTTGCTGAAACAACAAAACCAATTAAAAGAATTGTTATGGGAAAGCCACATTCTTCAACGTTTAGAAAGAAAGCTACAAAAGATTTGATATTGTGTTAGAACAACTGATACTGACACTGTTAGTGAGTAGATTACCTTCCCCATATCTCCAAATATCACAATACGTTGCAATGACTCTTGCCCTGGAAAAGGAGGAGATTTAAATGAATATTGCTTGCTCCAAACGATTGAACCATTGTTTACCATGTGACCCAACTTGTATGTGTACCTGAAATTTGACAAAATAAGTGCTCAAAACGGGGTGTGACATGTCAACGATGAAGTAAGTTGCTGCTAGAGAAACAGTCCACTAGAAAAACTTACACCATGTTTGGCCACAAGTCTTTCAGGAAACTTGTATGTATGAATCCAGGATCGCGCCAGCCCACAGTTCTTGCCGGTGTTCCTACAAAGGCATTCATAACATTATTCAGTATGAAATGCAAAATGAATAGCATAATACTTAAATCGATTCAACAATTTTACCCTCTCCTACTCTATCTTCGACTTGAATCAGAATACATGTATAAGAAGAACAACAACAACTACCCCTCAGTCCCAACAAGTTGGGGCCGGCTATATGAATCCCGACTTCATCATTTAATCTCATTTCATATCATCATCATACAATACATGTATGAGAGAAGAAGAGGAAAAATATATATGAAAAATTGGACATAAGGCAAGCATTTTTTTACAACTGATCAAAAGAGTCGAATAATGAAAGTCCTCATACCACACATGCTGTTCCGGTGAAATGTCAACGTCCCTGCCGGGGAACGCTTTTGCTCCTGGCCCTTCCAACCCCATTCGACGAATGGAACAGCCTCGTCTATGTTGTAACCACTCGTCCAAGTAACCGTCATCTAGGAGAAAAAAGGCATAAGTTAATCTCATAATTTGATACTAGATGCTTGACAAGTAAACACGAATCTCCAATTTTCCATCAGTGACAGAACAGGACAAGGGGATTCAAAATAACGAATCAAACCAACTTGTTCTCCAAATTAAGGAATTGATTACCTCGACACACTACTACAATCAATATTGATATTGACGCCCATGTAACATTATAACATATAAGTTCGTAAAGCACAAATGTATCTTCAGATAAAGAATTCAAAGATGCATAGCAAGAAAAAAACTTACTATATCCCATGACTTCCCAAGAGCAAGACGCGGATAAAGAGGCGCTTTCGGATTGACAAATGAAATGGAATTTGAGATGCCTATCAACTTAGGCTGTAACACACATGAATCTTTAGTCCATTATCCAAGTTTCATCAAAGTTACTTTAAAAAAAAAATAGGACAAACACATATCATAATGATCATTAGCATGAAGTAATACATATTCTACAAATTCAAGTACTTGTAAACTATGTTGCTCCGACTCAAAAATGCCGACAGGTGCGTGTCAGATCCTCTAAAAAGTAGTGCATTTTTGGAGGATTCAACACAGATACGACAGTAACAAAAGTCAATTATACCAACAACAAAAAATATGTCTGGGGAAGCATCATATATAATTTTGAGAATATGAGAAATAGAATTACATTTGCCACACCACCAGAGAAGAAGGCAAAGGAGAAATCCCCACGCTGGTTAATTAAACGGAATTTCAGTGAAGTCTTCCCAGTCTTTGTGTAATTGGCATTGTTGTAATTTGCATATTTGAACTGTAAAAAAAAACAACAGAAAGAAAATCAAATATACCTACATAAATTCAAGAAACCTTGTCATTAGAGGTAAAATTGAAAATTTTAAGTAAAATTGTTGCCACATTTAGAAAGTTGTCAAATTTTTTTTTTTTTGTTTCCAATGGAGTAAACAAGAAAGAGTTTGAATTTTGTACACCGTCAGTATAAACAATTATGTTACATGTTTCAACAGGTAAAGATGATTTGATGGTGTAAAAATTGTTGGCAGAATACATAGATAGACACTTAAACTTGGCCTCAACTGTCAGTTGAACACTCCAACTTACAAATTGATCACCTAGACACCTCAAGTCCTCAACTCGTCTCAACTATGTCCGTTGAACACTCCAACTTACAAAATGATCATCTAGACACCTTCAAAATTCATGTGTCACGTCAGCATCGGGTGTCTGCAAGACACACTGGGGACGAGTTGAGGTGTTTAAGTTTGAGTATTTAGTTGTCAGTTGAGGCCGAGTTAAGATGTCTATTTACAGGGGCGAATTTGTGTGTATTTTTTGGGTCACGTGAACACATGGTCACTCGACTAATCTCGATATATTATGTGTACAATTCCGAAAATATATCTAATATTAACTAAGTGAACACATGGTCCAAATAGGCTGAGTGGAGCACTGGTCAGAGGTTATATTTGTATTCTCAAGATCGCGGGTTCAATCTTCCGCCCGTGCAACTTTTTAAATTTTTGCTATAATTTTTTAAAGTTACCTTTTCACCTTCCTTTTTATATTATTAGTTATTACAAGTCTTTTTATATTATTAGTTATTAGTACAAGTAAAAAACGTTTTTATTTGAGGGGCAAATTTAAAGACCAGCACGAGATAGGGGGCAAAAGTTCAAATGACTCTACAACTTTTGATTCCAAATACAAATAGATTACGAGATTTGGGGTCGCATAGTTTGAGACACGCTCTATATTTCTATTAGAGTACTGTGACACAACGATCATAATAGTTTATTAAACTAATTTAATATTGAAATAATTACAGCCTAATACCCATATGTGATGTAGTTTACCTAATTTAGTCCAATCCCTTAGTTATTACCTGCAGGGGTGAATTTATGCATAAATTTTGGATCACGTGAACACATGGTCACTCAATTAAACTCGATATATTATGTGTATAATTCTGAAAATATATTTAATATTAACTAAAGGAACACATGGTTAAAATAGGCTGAGTGGAGCACTGGGTAAAGGCTATGTTTTACATCCTCAAGATCACGGGTTCAATCCCCAGCTCCTGCACGTTTTTGCTATTATTTTCTAAAGCTGCCTTTTGACCTTCCTTTTTATATTATTAACCAAGTAAAAAACGTGTTTTTATTTTATATTGCATTAGATGACTTTTCTTTCCTTTATTTCTAACTATACCAAGTCCCAAAAAGCAATGGGATAATCGACAACGAGAAGTCGATGTCACTATAAAATTTTATATCTTATCTTAAAGCAATGGTGAACCCATCCTCATGAAATCCTAGATTCGCCTCTATCTATTTATGTATTATGCCAAAATTAATTATAGTGACGGTTTTTATCAATAAATGTTGCCACATAAACCGAAACGAGTGGAGTATTATTTTAACATGTCTGTATTCTTTGCAAGATAAGTTTTTGGAAGACAAAAGAATTCACACTGATTTGGGACAATAGAAAAAACATACAGTATATCAAGATTCATTGGAAGTACAATTAGTTGTTGGACATACCTTTAAGGGGGCAGTACACAAAAATGGAGCTCCAAATTGTTGTTCATCTATGGTAACTGGGGGACAAATGGATTCACTGCAATTGAAACATTTGCTTGTTAGATTTAAAAAAAAAAACAATTTGGGTTTATTTAGATCACATATTTGTTTTAATTTTATTTTCAAAAACTAACTTTTGACATGTTTGGAAAGCGACATAACATTATAAATGATTTTGGACGTAATTAGGTGTAGTTATATAATTTGCATGCTTTTTTGACACTTGGTCAGCATGAAAATGAATGTAATTGAGGGAGCAACTAAAATCTCCAATTTTCAGGAGGGATGTAAAGAATGTTGTATTTACCAAATGACTTTTTGAGATTCTTTGAATACACATTTGTTTACACATTAAAATGTGTTTATATGTTTATCTGGAAATTTTTTATTTAATTTCTTATAATCGGCTTTTATTTAAAATATAAGAACATCAAGCATGTAATTATACTTGTATAATCAAACATAACATTAGAGTTTACATTTTAATTATGTTATGACAAACAAACAGATCATTATAATAATTATATTGTGTAAGTATTATCTTGAATGTTTGATATTAAGATGTGACTACTTGGTTGTGTAATTATTAGGATAGTAATTACATACCCTGAAGATCGCGTAAATAGGGTAACTCACGTGAAAAATAAATATGAATACTGTTGATTCTCACAAGATGTTACCAACAAAAAAACAAATGATTAAAATAAGAAGTAAAAGAGAAAGATGGAACATAACTCATAAGTGGCCTAGTGCGCTCCTACGTCAATTATTGTTTTTATTTTTGGGTGTTTCCTCTTTTTGGTTGGCTAAATATAATTATGTTTTTCTTGTCTTAATCTGTAGCTTTTATTATTTTTGGAGCACATGCACTTTCATTTTATTTTATTTTTAATTCAATATCTAAATTATTGGGGGATCTAGTGGACCAGATGAAGAAGACATATCAGTAGTGGATGGACAATACAAGCAGTGACGAAACCAGAATTTCTATTAAGGGGTTTAAAAATATAAGAAAGTAAATATACGGAGAAGCCGAGGGGGTTCAACCTACCTCCGCCCCTGAATACAAGGAGTCGTTTGTACATAGAAATATACATATTGTTTTAAAAAGAAAATTTAAAATGTTATTTGATTATACAGTGAACTGATTTGTCATTAATAACTTTAGTTTTCAAGTATCATTTTTTCGATTTTTTTCAAGTTTCAACAAAATATTTATGTCCAAAAACCTACTTATTTGTTCAACATTTTCGTGAAGGAGTTTATTAAGATTTTAATACTAATGAATTCTAAGCACATAATTTTAAGAGTGTAACGAGTTTAAAGTAAGAACTAAAAGATTGAACCATTAAATCAAAATCTTCAATTAAATTCTAAACTCATAATTTGACTATAGCAAGAGGACCTCAGATCTTTCATAGGATTAAAATGTACACCTAATTGTACAGTTAAAAATATGAATTAAATTTAAAATTGAAATATCTCAGATTGAACCACTATAATGAAACCATCTTTAATAAAAATACTTCATCCCTAAAAATAAAATTTTATAACGCAAATATACACAATAATTGATGCACGTGTAGCAAGACGGTATATCCAGAGAATAATGCTAGCAAAAAGTAAAATTGACACAAAAAGATAATGGACACGTGAAAGAGATTAAAGATGGAGTTATCAATTACGATATCGACATAATAAGTATTAAAATGCATATGAAGTCATCAATTAGACCCAAGGGACACCTATCTTTTTCTATCTTTTACTGCTTATATTTGGTAGGTATGGCCTAGGGCTAGGCTTGTAGATGCTAAGAAAATCAACTTAAGGTGGACCCTAGGGACAAAATTCTAAAATTAGTGTTTATTTATATAGAAGTCACTATCGTGGGTATATGTTTGGTCCCCACTGGTGCCCGTTATTTGTGTTGGACTCGATTAAATTTGAATTCATGACGAAATTTTTTATATTATAAGACAAAGTGCTCCTAACAAAAGTAAATTCGTACCAGTAAGGCTCGAAATGAAGGAATATTCGCCACTCTGCCACAAACCCTTATTGGTAGTCAGTAGCTTGGGTCGTGACCTTTTCTTTTCACATTTCCTTTTTGGTTATAGTTAAACTTGAATTTAAAATTTTATTAATCCACACTTTCCGGAATTAAAGAAAGAACATTGTATGAGCCTGTTTGGATGGGTTTAAAAAAGAACATAAAAAAAAAATAAGTTAAATACTTGACTCATTTTGTTGCTTTTTTTAAAATTCTAAGTTCAAACAACTAATTTTTTTGAGTTTATTTTAAGACATAACGACTTATAAATTCTACCTAAACACTCAAAAAAAATTTAAAAAACGGTTTTTAACAACTTATAAGCTAAGCCAAACTGGCGCTATGTTCTCAATACTTATAAGCTTTTTCTTCATCAAAATGGATATCTTCATGCAGGAATAGAAAAACTTTTTGATAAATTATGTTTTAAAGTATTTGACGTTAAAAAAAAAAAAATCATGTCATGTGATTACTGTGGCTAAGAAGAATATCTCAATTAGTGAAGTGTGATTGAGTAAGACGTTCAAAGAGAGATGGAAAAATAATTTTAAAAAAATATTCTTTTGCTTCTCAAATGATTCTTATGCTTCTCAAATGATTCTTATGCATAATTTTTTAAACGTCCGTTTTAATATATGTGCAAAAATCTTTTAAAAGGATTAATATTTAACGGAGGTAGCATTATGCCTTATTTCATATATATTAGTAATCTGATTTAACTTTGAAAATCAAGTAAATTGACACTCGAAAAGCAGAAAAAACAAATAAGGCATATAGGAACTTTGTAAATCAAACTTGTGTAATTTTTCATATTTTATGAATTATCTATCAATATTTTTTTATTTTTTTTTTGGTAAAAAAAAAGATGATTGGAGTATCCAAAGGGAAAGAGATTTACTTGAACTTTGCAGGAGAAAATACTCCAACCCAATCATCATTTGTGGGATGTGCATTCTGAAGTTTTAGCGTAACCCATTCAGCATCTTCACCCTACATATTATCATCCAAAATTCACAAATTATAATTCCACTACAAAAAAAAAAAAAAAAAAAAAAAAAAGAGGAAGAAAAATGAACGAATATTATGAATATTTTATGCACCTTGTTTGGTAAGTCAGAGGAACAGAGAATAAAGCTGACAAATTTACTTATTTTTCATTCGAAGCTATTTAAATAATTTAGTGCAACGAGAAGAATGAATGAAAAAAATAAAGGGAAAGAATGATTTTCTTTTATTCCTTTCTTGATCTTTTCACCTTTTATTCTTTATCCTTTTAATTCCTTGTTTAAGAAAATAGTATAGAGTTATTTTTTTTATTTTATTTTAGATTTAAAATATACTCTCTCCGTCTCAATTTTATATGATAATGTTTAACTAGAGAAAGAGTTTAATAATAAAGAAATATTTAAAACTTGTGATTTAAAGCATATCATACACATTATAAAATTATATGAAAAAATTAAAGTTAAATTACTTTTATTATAAAAAGGTATTACTCTTTTTGAACAATTAAAAGAAAAATATGTAACGTGAAACAATACTAGAGTACTAAAATAGTACTCAGTACAATATTTTTGAATGGCTAAGAATCTTATGAAAGAGTCAAACATGGGTATATAGCCGTGATACCCTGTCCAATCATCTTTGTCAAATTTAGACACCTCAATTCAGATTTGACTTTGTCACACTCGCCACCTTTTGGTTTTACGATATAACGCTTACCTTCCTTATTCTAATTTATTTGTAACAGTTCTTTTAATATCATTTTATTAATATAAAAAAATTATAACCGGACTATTTTGCCCTTACTGATGTATTCTTTGTTTAATTCATTAATTTTGTAAACATTTTTTTTTTCAAATTTAGTGCGTGGATCCATCCCCTTTTTTTATTACATAGGGGTAGGGAAAGGAGAAATGGGGAGGAGTTTACAATGTGGGGGATTCGAACTCTCACCGACAAGGTGAAAGTTCAGGTCCAACTGAGCTACTAAGTTCCTACTTGATTATATGTCTTGATAAAAAAGCTCAGCTACTTGATAAAACATTAGTAAATTAACAAACTAAAATGTTCACAAAAGGACATTTCCTCTTCTGCTTTGAATTTCTATTACATGAGTTTTAACGTATGCAAAAGCCTAAGAGAGCCACTTCCACATTTTTGAAGCAAAACTCCATATATTTCTTCTTACTAATTGGTTCAAAGGCAATAATTAGGCCAAAGATAAGAGCAGAACTCAAACAATCTGATGTTTTTAATTATAAATTCTGGATGTTTAAGCTCATTAGGTATAGATTGGATTTAATTAGTCAAGATGGAGGATTCATTACACACGCTGGAGCCACGCACTAAATTTGAAAAAAAGATGTTTACAAAAATGATTTAAACAAAGAATACATTAGTAAGGGCAAAATAGTCCGGTTATCACTTTTTTATATTAATAAAATGATATTAAAAGAATTGTTACAAATAAATTAAAATAAGAGAGGCAAGCGTAATATCGTAAACCACAACGGAAGTGAGTGTGATAAGGCCAAAACTGAGGAGAGTCTATCAAAATATCCCAAATAATTTATTACAATCATGAAACATGTTGAAAATTTGAAAGGTATTAACTTTTGAGAAACAAAAGGCGAGTCCGCAACTTAAATGACCCAAAATCTAATATTTGAGACCAAAATAACCCATTAAAAAAAGTGATAAAACTACCTTTTGCGCACTAAATTAGTAAATTGCATATAAACCGACTTTTTCGATTAAGTTACATTACGGACTAATTTAGTGCGCAAATGGACTAAACTGCAAATTTAATAAAATGCCCCACCCTTGTGCAATTTTAAAGTTTGAAAATTTCACGTTTTTTTCATGCTTTGACCAAAGATTAGTCATGTTTCAAAACGCCAGAATATCAATATTTTATATAGACTGATATCTTTTTTAGCTAACAATAATGTAGACTCAATATATCAAGTATACATAAACGTTTGGATCGTCGTTTTAGGGGTTGTAAAATGCCCTGAAGTAAGTTTTGTTTGTTTAGAAACTTGTTATCTTTAGGTTTAAGTGTTTTATTTTATAGCACAGTAATTTATTGCGTTATTAAAAAAAATTGTTTGAATAACGCAGCAAATTAATGCGTTACGCAAGTCCCATAAATTTTTTATCCAATAGACTTAAGTAGTTATAAAAATAAGATAAAATTATCAAATAATGAGTATAGGGAGAAAAAGTAGTTGTAAATTGGTGAAACTTTAAACAGTCATAACTTTGCGCTCGGACGTCCGATTTACGCGATTTTTTTTATGATTTTGCGTATTTTTCCGAGATCTAGCCGCGCAAACATCGTGAGGCGGTTTGGCCTGGCTAGTTTTTAGAAAAACGTCCTTTATCCCATTCAATTTGAATTTTGCCCCAAACTGGTGCACAATTTTCACATCTTTAGTAAAAATCTAGTGATATAAAATATATTTGAAGATAATAATCTCATGGTAATGATGTTTTGAATGTCAATTTCAAGGTTCGAAATTCAATTTATGAAAACAAGTTAGATGGCATTAGTGAACTTTATAAATAATAAAAAATGTCTATGTTGTCACTTTCACAAACTTGGCTTGGTGGTTTAGCCATCTCTTTTTTATCCCAACCACCAGGGATCAAATCTAGGCGGGAGCATTGAGAAGGTATTATGAGAATACATTAGATATATTATGGGTGTATGATGCATGATTTAAGTAAAAATTAAGTATATTTTTTGTGTATCTATTTCTTAATGATAAATCTTATTTTACTCTTTGTTATCGTTTATAACTAACTCACGTGACATCCTAAACTAATTATTTAAAAAAAAAAAAAAGTTACGCATTAACTAAAAAATAACACGCTAAAATAAAATATATCGCTAAAATTTTATGTTAATATTATATATATTTTTTTTGGTATTATTTTCTTAGTGACAAATAGTTATCTTAGTCTTTATTATCGTTTATTAATAACTCGTACGACGTCCTAAATTAATTATGAAAAAATCTCGACATATTCAAAATAAAGTAATGCCTTGACTAAATAATAAAACGCTTAAATCAAAACCTTATAGAATAAAAAAACTTAAACCTAAAGATAATAAGTTTCCAAAACAAACAAAACTTACTTCGGGACACTTTACAACCCCTAAAACGATGATTCAAACGTTTACGTATACGTGATGTAATGAGCCAGCATTATTGTCCGCAAAAAAAGATATCAAGTTTTATATAAAATATTGATATTTTGGAATTTTAAAACATGACTAATCTTTGATCAAAGTATGAAAAAAAGGTGAAATTTTCAAACTTTGAAATTGCACAAGAGTGGGGCGTTTTATTAAATTTGCGAGCTTAATTCTTTTGCGCTAAATTAATGTTGTAATCCTAACTGAAAAGTATAGATTTAGCCATTCGCATTAATTTAGTGCGCAAAAGATAATTTTATCATTTTTTTTAATGGGTTATTTTAATCTCAAATGTTAATTTTTGGATCATTTAAGTTGCGGAGTCAACAAAAGGCACATTTCGGCTCTTAGCCCCACCAAAATCCAAGCACAACATCATCAAAATAATTCCAAGAATAAGATTCAAGAAGCAGTCCCTATCAGAGTGTTCTGTATGCTTTGTTTTTTTTTATTTTTTATTGGATGGGTTGGGGGAAGAGGGTGAGGAGAAAAAAATCAAGGCCTCAGTGCCAAATAAGTTGAAATTAGTTACTCTTTCCATTTTAATTTATGTGACATCATTTGACTAGACATAAAATTTAAAAAAAAAAGGGACTTTTAAAATTTATGATCCAAAATAAATTTTAGATATTTGTGTGACTTTAAATTATCTCATTAAGTTAAAATATTTTTAAAAAATGCGACTTTTAAAGACAAATTTATATAAATCGGTGAAGAGGGAGCATTTGAATTCTTAGGGGTCGTTTGGTAGATAGTTAAAGTTATCCCGGGATTATAATCTCGGGACTAATTTATTCCATTATCGATTATTTTATATCATCTAAAATATTTAAAAAATATACGAAAAGGTGACATTTTTGTATTATTTAGATAAGATATAAATTTATCCCAAAATAAAATACTTTCTACCATATAAATTGAGACGGAGGGAAAATTTGAATTCTTAATGTGTATCGCTTTATCTAAACCCGCTTTAATCCATAACGGACCTACACGTTGAACAATTATTTTTGTATACAGATAAAATATACTCTTCAACCCTTTTAACGAAATTTCTGTCTCCAAAATACTTCAATAAAATAATGCTCCCTCCACCTCAAATTATGTTACATCACTTAATTAGGCATGGAATTTTAGAAAAAAAGGAAAAGCTTTTTGAAATCCGATTCAAAATAAATGTCGATATTTGTGTACAGAATTATTTCAAAAAGTTAAATATTTTTAAATATAGAAATATAATATTCTTTTTCGAATAGACTAAAAAAAAAGTGTGTCGCATAAATTGTGCCAGAGGGAGTACTGAAAGATCGAGAAAAACAGGGAGAAATTATTAACAAGAAACTATTGGTGCTGTAGAATGAAGATATTCATATAAATATTACCGTAAGGCCAAGAATATTAGATCCTGCAACTTGAATGGAGGCATGTGTACTTAGAGCAAGAACAGTCTTGTGGATTTGAATACTTGATAATGGCTGTTCCATTTGTTGCATCTGATCATGTCCATGTTTATGTTTCCCCAATCTTATGTATTCTTGGGCTAAAACATGATGAGCACTATTCAAAGTCAACACAAAAACACCTAAAAAGAACCAAACTAACAAGTAGTTTTGGTTCCTCATAAGTTTTCTTTCTTTCTATCTTTCTTTGTTGGTGGGATATGAGAGAGGGTGAGGCAGGATTTGGTGCGTGGAATGTTTAGATTTTATAGCCATATACAAGGAAGGGGGAGGATGGTTAAAGATTTTTTGTACTATTAATGTATATTTTAATTTTAATATTACTTCTTCTATTCCATTTTATGTGACGCGATTATTATTTGGATGGTCAAATTAAGGGAGCTTTTTTTCCCCCAATAATCGTGATACTTGAACAGCTTGCACGCACCTCAATTAATTTCACGGAACACTTGTTATCTCCTATACAAGTATCACGTAACACTGTCTACTAAAACTTGAACAGATAGGAAGAAAGTATCTAATATTTTTGACTCCTCTCTGCCTCCTCTCTGGGAATCAAAGGAGATTTACTTCGACCATCAATTTTTCATATATTTGTTAAATATTTTAAATTATCAGTTATCTTGACTTATAGTATTTTTACGTAGTTTTTAAATATCTAAATTTCAAAAAAACTTAAAATTTTATGTTTGAATTCACACTAAAATTAAATAATTTGACCCTTATATTCCAAATTATATAAATTGGGACTAGAAAGTATATTATTGCATGTTACGTGTCTCATTTTCTAAGTTACTAATTCATTTATTATCAATTTTTTTTTATCATATATACAGCCATAGGGGCTTCTCATCTTTAAATATTAAAATTATACTCTGAAAAAGTTTTGCTAGCTAAAATAAAATATGAATTAGATTGGAATACAAATAATACTTATCTTATTGGAGGCTGTCGCTATAAGCAGCCCAACTTGTCCAGCACATATTCAAAAAAGTTCTGTATATACGTTAGTTAAATATTTCGCTTTGCATAATTGTACTCCATTATTATTTTATTCAAGTTGATATATCATATTATAAGCTTGTTGGTCCAAAAATTACAGAAAAGGATAAGGATCTGGAAGTTGAAAGATACAGATAAAATTAGACTAGTTTGTGACAATTCACATGTTTCTGGCAAGTGCCTGTCATCAGGGGAAAAAATAATAAGAAATACGTGCTTGTCATGGTGGCATTTTTTTTAAATATAGTATATAGTTAGATAGTGTAACCTGAGCAAATATTTTCTTCTTCCTTTTTTAGCTTCAATTTCTTTTTTGTTTCTATTATTATTATTCACTCATTTTGTACACCCAAAATTTTAAAATTAAAAAAAAGGCGTCTAAAAAGATACAAAGACTAGAATAGTTTGTGACAACTAATTAATTATTTTTTATTATGTGACTGTCGTTGGAGAACAAGGTGGTAGTGGAACCGGTGGAGAACAAGATGCAGGAAGCGAGGCTGAGATGGTTTGGGCATGTGAAGAGGAGAGACACAGATGCTTCAGTGCGAAGGTGTGAGAGGTTGGCTATGGACGGTTTCGGGAGAGAGTAAAGGGAGGCGAAGAAGTATTGGGGAGAGGTGATTAGACGGGACATGCGCGGTTTTCGAGCTACCATCGAGGACATGACCTTAGATAGGAGATTGTGGAGGACTCGGATTATCCTTTCATCCTAGTAGTTGTAGTTTGCTCATTCATTTATTGCCATTTGATTTCTCCTTATATTTGTCGCCTTGTCTTTGATTATCTTATTTATCTAGTTTTGCTCCTTTCTTTCCATTTATTACCTTTCTCGTTTTTGTTATTCCTCGTTTCATATTGTTTTTGATATTTGTTGGACCTTGTTTTTCTTCTGGTAGGGATCTTTCGAAAACAGCCTTCCTACCTTTCAAGGTAAGGGTAAGGTCTGCGTACACTCTACCCTCCCCAGACCCCACATTGTGGGATTCTATTGGGCATGTTGTTGTTGTTGTTGTATGTGACTGTCGTTGTATTATTTAATATAGTGGAATCGGGCACTGCTAAAAAAAAATTATTTTCCCAATGATTTTCACTGAAAAATGTTCAATGTCTATTTCCCACTGAACGTCGATGGGAAAACCCTAAATAGAAGTGTTTTTGTACAAAAAAAAATTAGGAATTTCTCAGCGTTACAATGAGAACTTGTTTCTCACCATGCGTTTTTCCAATGAGCTATTAGGGTGGAAATGAGGTGGAAAAATCATATTTTATAACACAAATCCTCTATTTCT
Source organism: Lycium ferocissimum (assembly GCF_029784015.1). NCBI lineage: Eukaryota > Viridiplantae > Streptophyta > Magnoliopsida > Solanales > Solanaceae > Lycium > Lycium ferocissimum. The sequence goes on along the minus strand of NC_081353.1, from coordinate 25,249,887 downwards.
AGTAGAGAGGTGTTTGATTTGGTAACACCCCCTGCCACACCCCTTTTTTCTCACAAAAGTGGTTTATTATGTTAAGTTCAAAAGGGTTTTCAAATTGAAAGTGACGAAAATTGTGTTTTGAAAAGGGAATTTATTTAGAGAAAAAGAGTCGCCACCTGGCATCGAGTTTTGGTGTGCCAAGTCACCGTAAAATCAATATCCCTTTCAAAACAAGTTTGACTCTAAAACTGATCAGCGACAGAGATTCCGGTTAAGGAATTCTGTTGACCGAGGGGAAGGTGTGAGGCATCCCTCGAGTCCCGTGATTTTAGCACGGTCGCTTTAATTAACTCGTATTGGCTTAAAATAGAAAACTCAGTCAGGTAAACTCAAACAATCACACAAGCACGCGCACAAGAAAAAATCGAAAATAAAGTCCGCATTATTACAACCCGAAATAAAAGAAAAATGCGAGAAAATAAGTCTATACTACACTAGGCTAAACTATGCTAAGCTATCTCCGACATCCCGGGGTCTTCCCCACGAATAGCCACCATTTTTACATTTGTTTTCATCTAAGACATCCCACCCGGGAAATGAATACATGAAATTTAGCAAGTAATAGCACACAACAAGCAAAGGCCTAAAGTTTGCCTACCCAAAATGTTCAACGCCTAAAACCACGTTACTAGCGGAATGAATAAATAAAACGAAATCAACAATGGAAACTTAAACCCCATTACTTTTAATTTACATTAGTCTAAACTCAATTTCCTCAAATACACATCCCCACGGCCCATTTATTGATTGCTGACAAGTTATCTTAATTCCACAATTTCCATTCTTGACAAAACTAATTCAAGACAGTGCTAACGTGAGAACATGTTTGGGAAATTAAATCACAATAGCATATCTATCAAGAAACAATCTGTAAACTTAGAGAAAGTACGAAAGAATCAAAGAAAAAAATCAAAGGCGGAAACCCTAGTTCATATGAATATTCTAGAGAGAGAGAAAGTATAGAATATGAATGTTTTATTTCAGAGTGTAAAATGGCAAAAGTATCTTCAGTAAAAATACCAAGAGTATTTAAAACAACTACACCGACTATATACAATAAAATAAAGTTTTAAAAGCAACTATATATACGTATTGGAGAAATATTTACGAAACGTAACGATAGTTTTCCTTATTTACAAAACATAACGATATATTACAAAACATGACGGATTTTCATATATTTTTCGTTTTTTTATTTTTTTTTCCAGAAAATATATATATATTTTTTATAAAAAAAATATTTTTATTTTTTTAAAAAATAATTTTTATATATATTTTTTTAAATATTAATTTTTTTTTTTTTTGCTAAACGGCTTAAAAAATTACCTCATATTTCGTGTATGAAAGTTGTATGAAATGTGTATGTGTGAGCCATATACAAAATTTTGAGCGAAAACTTTAATTGAATATTGTAATGAAATTAATTTTCAGCCCAAACAATGTGAATGAAATTCTAAGGCCCAGTTCTCATCATAAAATTTTAAGCATAATGTTTAAGCCTTCCCACATACCCCTCCCCCCCGAACTTTTTAAGCCTTGAGCAAGATATACACATTTCATACACAAAAATTTGAGCGATTATTTTAAGTCTTGAATGTTGTATCAAAGTTATATACAATCTTGTTGTGTTGAACAACAGTCAACATGAACTTTGTGTGAGTTCATCTGATACAAATTTCATATTGTTTCATACACACAATTTTGTTGGAACATATACACATTTCATACATTTTTCATACACTAAATTTTGAGCAAACTTTTTAGATGAGGCACATTCATACAACTTTCATACATAAGTTTTTGAGCAAAAAAAAAAAATATTAATTTTTTAAAAAAATAAAAATAAATTTAAAAAAATATTTTTTTTTAAAAAATAAAAAAATATTTTTTTTAAAAAATGATTTTTAAAAAATAAAAAATAATTTAAAAATAATTTTTTTTTTAAATATAAAGCATGTTTTGTATAGGATTTGTAATGTTATGTTTTGTAAATATAAAACTATCGTCACGTTCGCTCATGATATATATGTCAAAGACCCTAAAATAAATGGGACGGGTTACATATGGCCCATTACTCAATTTAAATGAAACAACCCAAACTAAAGAGGCCTGATTGTCACAGAATACTTGAACAGGAGACAAATCATTCAGCCCAAATTCAGCAAGTAACCTGACCAACCAAGAAATTTCAGCTACAAAGTGACAATCAATTTCGATGTGTTTCTTCAAAACACGGGTTCTTGCTATGCAACGCGGCCGATTATCAGCTTCAGCTGAAATTCGAACCCGTCCAACCAAGAAATTTACACGATTTTTCTCGATGCTCTATATTCGGAAAGTGCAATTGTAGGCTGCTTTTTGCACTTCCAAGAAATAGGAGAACCACCTAAGAACATATAGAATCCAGTAATAAAACGCCTAGTTTGGACACAACCAGCCCAATCAGAGTCGCAAAACCCAGACAAAGAAAAATCTGCAGAGTTATTGAGAAAAATACCCAGACCAGGAGAACCAGCCAAATACCTAAGAACATGTAAACCAGCTTCCATATGCGGCATACGAGGAAAATGCAAGAATTGACTGAGATGTTGAACAAAGAAAAGATATATCTGGTCGTGTATGTTGAAGAAAATTAAGTTTCCCTACTAACTTTCTATATAAGCTGGGGTCAGGACATGAGTCACCAGTATCAGCTGTCAGTTTCCCATACAACTCCAAGGGACTAACAACTGGAGTTACATCAGAACAGTTAAACTCAGAAAGTAAATCAGATGTAAACTTGTGTTGGGTGACCAGAAACCCATTGGACTGTCTGATGATTTCAAGGCCAAGAAAATAATGAGCTTCACCCAGATCCTTGATCTTAAACTCATCATCAAGGAACTGTTTGAGAGAAGAGATAGCAGAAATATCATCACCAACCACCAGAATATCATCTACATAGTCAGCCACAATAGTAATAGAGGAACCAGAAACTCTTCTGAACAGAGAATAGTCATTCAAGCTTGGATGAAAACCTCTAGACAATAATGCCTCAGATAACTTGGCATACCACTGTCTAGATGCCTGTTTTAGACCATATAAAGACTTTCTTAATTTGCACACTAGGGGACCGAATCAGAAACAGGGACCTCCAAACCTTGAGGAATTTTCATATACACTTCCTCCTGAAGATCACCATGGAGGAAGGCATTGTTCACATCAAGTTGAAACACCTTCCAATTTTTCTTAACAGCTACAGCCAACAAACACTTAATTGTAGTCATTTTTACAACAGGAGAAAAGGTCTCATTGTAGTCCACCCCTTCCTGTTGGCTATCCCCTCTAATAACTAACCGTGCCTTATATCTTTCAATAGACCCATCTGCCCTTTGTTTAATTTTGTATACCCATTTGGAAGGAATTGCTCGTTTACCAGCAGGCAAGGGGACAATATCCCAAGTATGATTAGATTCTAAAGCTTGGAACTCCTTCAACATGGCAGCCTGCCAAGAAGGATGATGGACTGCCTGCTGATAGTATTGAGGTTCTAGCAAGGCAACTTCAGCAGAAGTAGAAGCAACCTTAGAATTGGAGACTGAGGAGCAAACATAGTCATGAAGATAAGATGGTGGAAGAACTGGTCTGCTGGACCTTCTAGGGACAACAGGAGGTTGATCATGAGGAGAAGACACATCAAATGAAGAATCAGGTGGAGGAGAAGAAGGAAACAAAGGGACAGGAGGAGGAGTGGCATAAGGAAAAATAGCTTCATGGAAAGTAACATCTCTAGAGAAGAAAATTTTGTGTGTGGAAAGGGATAGAAGTTTATAAGCTTTCTTGCCAATGCAATAACCAATGAAAACAAAAGGCAGTGACCTGGACTGAAATTTATCTCTGTGTGGAATGGGGACAGTAGCATAACATAGGCATCCAAAGCTTTTGAGGTGTGAATAAGAGGGTACAGTACCATATAAAAGTTCATAGGGAGATTTATTGTGGAGAAGAGGAGAGGGAAACCTATTAATAAGGTAAGTAGCAGTAAGGACACATTCCCCCCAATATTTGACTAGAAGTTTGGATTGAAACAACAAAGGCCCTAGAGGTTTCAAGTAAATGCTTGTGCTTTCTTTCTACCACACCATTTTGTTGAGGTGTGTGTGGACAGGAAGTTTGATGGAAAATACCATGAACAGAAAAAAATTTAATAGCTTCATTACTAGAACCCAACTCAAAGGCATTATCAAACCTAATAGTTTGAATTGGAACATGAAACTGGTTGTGAACAAAAAAGAAGAATGACTGAATCAGTGTAAAAGCATTGGACTTGGTGGACAAAAGATGAGTCCAGGTACATCTTGTGTAATCATCCACAATAGTCAAAAAATATCTATGCCCATTGTAGGTTTGTGTGTGATAAGGCCCCCAAAGGTCAAGATGGATAAGTTGGAAAGGCTTGGTAGAATGTATGGTGCTTTCAGAGAAGGGCAATCTCTGCTGCCTAGCCAAGGGACAGACATTGCAATGAAAAGTTTGTTTAGTTGGCAAAATAGATTTGAGTGCTTGGATGGACTTCATTTTGGCAAAGGGCATGTGACCAAGTCTTTGGTGCCAGGTCAGATCTGGACTTAGAGTGATGTTATCAAGATTAGAATCAGAGAGAATATCAGCATGCATAGTTGAACAATTAGAAGCTAAAACTATTTCAGTAGTAGAAGCATGTTCATTGGAAATGTGCTTAGAATTTGAAGTAATGGAAGTACTGGAAACATTACAAGGAATGGAAGCAGTACAAGGGATGGAAACAGGAGAACTAACATAAGAAACTGTGGAACTAGGAACATTACAGGGAACAGAAACAGGAAAACTAACAGGAGAAATTGAAGTACTAGTAACAGTAGGAACTACAGCAGGAGAATTAGAGTCAACACAAATGGAAGATGCATTGTTAACAAGTACAGTAGATTCAGCCGGACAGGAAGTGATGGTTGAGTTGCATGAGGAAGAGTCATTCAGCTGAAGAACATAGAGTCCATTGGAGAGTTTACCAACTTCCAGTGGCCTCTTCAGAGAATGGCCCTGCAAAACACAAAAAGTAGCAGTAATGTAAGCAGAGCAATTGAATTGTAGTAGTAACTTGTGTAATGAAATAAGGTTGTACTGAAAACTAGGCACTAACAGAACATGATGAAGGATCATGTCAGAGTATAAAGGCAAAGAACCTGTACAAGTAACCTTAACGTTGTAACCATTGGGCAAAGAAATAAGGTAAGGAGAAATGAGAGGTTTGACATTAATAAGAAGATTTCTATGAGGTGTCATGTGATTAGTTGCTCCAGAGTCTAAAATCCAGGGGTTATTATACATCTGAGAAAGGTGACAAGCAAAGAAACAACAAATGCTATAAGCAGAAGCAGTGGTCACACCTGCAAAGTTAGCAGAAGCAGATGCACAAAGACCAGTGTCCTGCAGCTTATTTTGATGAAACAGATTGATGATGTGATCATGTTGTTCTTTGCTAAAACCATGGAAGGGATCCTCAGATTTTGTAACAGTGACATGAGAACCGGATGATTCAGCAGGAGAAGAAAAATCTACACCTTGAACACAAGCAGCAGAACCCTTTTTCCCTTTGGTGAATTGAAAATTTGGAGGGTAGCCATGGAGTCTATGGCATTTGTCAATGACATGTCCTGTTCTCTTGCAATACTTGCAGAACAAACTAGATGTATTGTTGGACATGTTGTTGGTAGGGAAATTAGGTCGTTTGGGTTCAAAATTCACCCTTTGAGGATATCTTTGTGCTCCAGCAGAAAAGGATGTAGATTCAGAGGCAAAGGAAGGCAAAGAGGCTTGTAGTTCAGACTGTTGCTCATCATGGATAAGCATGGAATACACACTGTCTAAATCTGGCAGTGGTTTCATCATTAAAATACTTCTCCTAATACCACTATAGGACTCATTAAGACCAGCAAGGAACTGATAAACTCTTTGGTCTCCTTCTAGTTTAACCCATTCTTCCTTACACGCACAAGTACAAGGTGGATAATCAATGGAAATAGTCAATTCATCCCATAACTTTTTGATTCTATTAAAATACGAAGCTATACTAGAAGAACCCTGAGAAATGGAGGAAATATCTTTTCGTATTTGAAAGACCTTAGTTCCACTGGCCTGACCATATCTCTTTTCAATTTCTTTCCAAATATCCCCAGCAGTTTCAGTGTGTATAACAGTTTCTGCAATTTCTTTGTCCAAGCTATTGAGGATCCACGCAATGACCATATCATTGCACATGACCCAATTATCAAAGGTAGGATCAGTTTCAGCTGGTTTAACTATTGTACCATTTATAAATCCTAATTTTCTTTTAGCAGATAGAGAAATTAACATTCCCCTCCTCCAACTACCATAACCAGTGCCGTTGAAAGGCGTGGTGACAAGAGTCATACCTGGGTAGTCGGAGGGATGAAGATACAGGGGATGAGTATTGGTGATTGTAGTTGAAGACATGATGTTAAAGCAGACAAACACTACAAAAAAAAAAAAACTAATTTTCAGAGAAAGAGTGATGTTACCGTCCCTCTTCAAACTCGAAGAAGCAGAGTCTTGCTTATACAAAGAACAAATCTCAAAAAAAAAAAAAAAACTCAAAATTCGCTGCAATCGTGTGAAATCAACAAACCCTAACTTGAACAGATCAACAGAATCTCAGCAAAACTCATCGAAAATGTGTGAAATCAACAAACCCTAACTCGAACAAATCAACAATGTAAACCAAAAAAAAACCCAAATCTCAACAGAATTGAACGAGGTTAACACCGCTCAACTCGAAATGATTTTATCTTTCAGAATCTGTGCTCAAACAACCACAAACCAAACAAAAATCAACGAAATCGATGAAATCCAAGAGGAAAAAATCAACAAAATGAGCTGCGGGTAACACCGCTCGATAGAGAATAGCAAGATCCATCCGGATCTGTGCTCTAATACCATATAAACTTAGAGAAAGTACGAAAGAATCAAAGAAAAAAACTAGAGGCGGAAACCCTAGTTCATATGAATATTCTAGAGAGAGAAAGTATAGAATATGAATGTTTTATTTCAGAGTGTAAAATGGCAAAAGTATCTTCAGTAAAAATACCAAGACTATTTAAAACAACTACACCCACTACTACACCGACTATGTACAATAAAATAAATGGGCCGGGTTACAATGGCCCAATACTCAATTTAAATGAAACAGCCCAAACTAAGGAGGCCCAGTATCATCTATTCTAACACAATCAAGTGTCTAAATAAAACAAACTCTATATATTAGTCAAAGAGTAGGATGAGAAATGGACCTCAATATGGAATTAACTTTGAATCTGCTAGCTTTAAACGAAACAATACCCGATCCGGAGACTGCGAACCAACGAAAAACTCGACCTAGAACCCATGAATAACCAAAACAGCAGTCCATTGCTTGTTTTTTTTTTTTTTTCCGTTTCAGATGTAAAACCCAATGCTTGTTTGTGGTAATTGGATAAGAGTACTGCTGCTCTATGACTTTGTTAAAATCTGACCTTGATAAAATAAGTTCAGCCCTGAACAGTGACAGAAAACCCAATGCTTGTTTTCTCGGGTATGTCTATGTGGGTCTGTTTTGGGACGATGGTGGAGCGGGGTGGTGATGATGATCGGAAATGGGCGGTGGCGTGAAGAAGACGATGATGATTTTGCTTTTCTTTTTTGGGGTCAGGTCCGTCTCCCTCTATTTTGGATGTGCACAGTGATATATATCCTCTTAGAGCCTGTTTGGATGGGCTTAATAAAAGCAGCAAAAAAAAAAAAAATGAGAGAATTTATTTTTCTTAGAGAAAACGAAACAATCCAATTTATAACCCACGGAGATAAGCAGTCCATTGCTTTTTTTAATTTTTTTTTTTTTTAAGATCAAAATATTCAATGTGCCTGCTCTAAAAAATCTGACCTTGATAAAATAAGTTTTGTAAGCCAATCCAAAGACGATGATGATTTTGCTTTTTCTTGATGTGCATGTCAAGAGAGAGAGAATCCAATGCTATATTCTCCAAGTCAATGTGCCCAGGTGTTTTGTGTGACGTGAACAATCCAAATGGAAAAATGAGAATTTGTTATCAAGGAAGACAAATTAGCAGAGTGAGGTGTGATGAATAGATGAGAGAGAATCTTTGCTAGATGGCACTTATTCATTGGATTCTTTTTTCTTTTTCTTTTCCACGGAAGTAAATAAAAATCATGACAAAATATTATTACCAAATGACTAGTTAACTCTAGAATAAAAATCTTAGACAACTAAACCTTAAATCAAAAAATAAAATTTTACCCTTTTTTTTTGTCAATTTTCTCACTCTTTTTTTTTGAAAAAAAATGAAATAAAACTTTTATCCATATGACTCTATTTTTGTGATTTCCAATTTTTCAAACAAGACCTAGAGCCGCTTGGATTGGGCATTAAAAAATTTTTTTTTTTTTTATTTTGTTTAAAATAAGCAAAAAAAAAATTTATTTTTTAACTTAAAATAAGTCGAAAAAAAAAAAAAATTGCAGTTTTCCCCAACTTATTTTTTTTTATAATTTCTTTTTTAATTTCATCCAAACAGGCTCCAACTAAAAAATGGAATAAAAGTCAAAACGATAAAATAAGATGTAGAAAAGTGTTTAAACACTAAGAGGGTGCAAAAATTCTGAGGAGGGTCAAAATTACGTATCTACCCCCCCCCCCCCCCAACCCTCCTCTCCATCTCATTAAAAAGAATGATAAAATTAATGGGAGAACTTCTACCGTAGAAGCAAGTGAAAATTCATAAAGACTTTGATTTTTTTCATTTTCTCTTAATGGTTTGATAATTATACGAGTTATGAGTATGAAGGTGTTTGTAAATGTTCTTTCTGATATTTTTACAGAGTATACAAGTTAAGGTGAACATGAAAAACACGATAAGGGTCATATGCACTTTTGTCCCTATATTGCGTTGGTCTTTAAGTTTTACCCGTCAAGACAAGTAATATTTTTTCGGAACATAAATTTATATTTTTGTATTATAATATCCACAAGTTATGCTTGAGACCCTAAATAACTTCGATTTGAAAGGAAAGATTAAAGACCAGCTCATTTGAAGGACAAAACGTGCAATTTCTTCACTCGATAACGATTGGAAGAAAACATATTCTGCAAGTTTGTCTTATATCCATTTAAAACATGGGCCCATATAAAGTGGCAAGGACAAAAATGATATGGTTGTCATTTTTGGACAAAATAAATCTATTAGATATGCCCCTCTTATTTATTTTGAAATCAAGAACTAGTAGTTTGCATCCACTTAATAGGAGCCAATAAGACAACCAAGGAAACAAAATAAGAGACTTCAGATACTCTTTAGCCCCTTAGGTGGGCTTATCCGGTGGCACGAATCTAGATAAGTCGTGCCAGTAGGCATCAGATACCGGATGATTAAATCTAGAAAGAACAAAAGAACTCAAAAGTACTTTCTTCCTTGCTACAAACACTTAGACACATGCGTTTAACTAGCCAAAGTAGTTGGTTCACAGCCATCATGGACACAAGCTAAGACATCCTTATAGTCTCTTGAGATCGTAAAAGAATCGTACACTTTACCATCTTTGCTCTTCTTGTACTCAAAGAGAAGGGAAGATTGGTTAAATGCCGTAAGTTTGACAAATCCAAAGTCATAATCTTTGAATACACTCCATGTGGTGTTAATGGTAGTGAATTTACTCAAATGACTTCCTCCTCCACCAGCAACAATGTGAATTGTCCCGTTCACTATGCCCGAGTAGTGTGATTTTTCCTTGTTTACACATTGATTCTGTTCATACAACAATTTGATAAACAATAAAATGAATGTTTTTCAAATATTTCAGTGAAATAACACTATCATTTCCTATATCGCTGCAAATTCTGGTTATTTTTCTTTCAAAAGGTTGAAGGTTTGTGCAAGTTTAGTAAAAAAGATATGTAGTTTCAATAAAAATGCCAACAGAAAGTTAACTAGAGGTGGCTATCCAAACTCATTATTCAAAAAATCTTAATGCTAAAACTAGTAATATGAAGAAATGAATAATCCATTGCACACATGAAATACTCAAATCGTGAATACAACTACATGCATTGTAGCATCAACACATTGAAGTTGTACAAATGCCTAGAAATGCTGCGAGGAGAAAAGGAGAATGATGAAATTCTAGTATATCTATTATAGAACAAATGGAGTAGTGTATGTTTATGACAAATTACATTAACAACAAGAAAAATATGTGAGAGAATAAGAGTCGAATTATTAACAAGAAGGAAAATGTGTGAGATCAAGAAGAGTCGAAACTAGTAGATATTGTGAAAAAGGGTGAAAATTAGGCAAATTCTACTACATGTAAAACACAAGTTTACCTAAATCAATCATAGTTCTACCATTTACAAGTTTGCTTAAATTAATCATATAACTATATAATACTTTCATTATGTTTAGATATATAAAGCATACCTGGTAAATTGGGCAAACTCTTTCATAGTTATGGACGTGCCCGAAGAATGCCATATCAACCTTGTACTTTTGCCAGAGCTTTTGCAAGTGCTCCCTTCCCATGGGTTCTTCAAATGATCCTTCCGTTGCATACCAGGCATTAGACGAATAACCAAGGACACGATGCGCAGCAAAAATCAACCAAGGTTGTTTATGTCTATTGGCTGACGCAAAGCATTGCTCAATGAACTTGTATTGTTCAGATCCCTCTCTCCAATCGTGCTCAGTGTCTGCTATACAGAATCGGAACATGCCATAATCTGCTGTATACCTGTCAACAAGATAAACACTTCATGTGAAAATTGGCACGTTCCATTAAATTAAACTGCAGTTCTCACAAGGAAAAATAAAGGAAAGGACTGTGACAGAAACACGTGAACACTATAATATTGGACTGAGATGAGCATAAATGTAATGACATGGACAATGAGGATTTGTAGAGCCGACCATAACTTGCTTGCTTTTGAGGCGTAGAAGTTGTTGCTAGTGTGATAGAAACACCGAAAAGTAACATGACAGACAAGTTCAAATGAAGGCAACATTTTTTGTCAATTGGGTGAAATCATGTCAATGAAGTTCAGAACCATTTTAATTTCTGATCCACATCAAACGATGCAGTTCAAATTTTTAATGTTCAATTCTTTTCTAATGTTCTTATTGTGATGGTGACTGTATTGAAGCATCATTTAAGTAAGGGGAAGTGTTTAGCCTACCATTTACTTAACACCAGGGACTTAAGCGTACCTCAAGAAAATTTAACGATATTGACATCTAGTTATCGTGCATTATGCACCCAAGCAGTTCTCCTAAGAATCCCCTTATACATGTGATAGAAATTTGAATATAAAACTTAAAACTGTATTAGTACCCTCTCGGATGCTGTTATAAACTTTCCACATATTATCATCACTTGCAAGTAAATTTGCTACAATAAAGTACATGAATCACATACCAGAACTTAGCTCTGTTTTCTGCTGGAACATAGTATAATGTTTCGGCTGGGACACCACATTCTCCACCAGAGTCACGGCCATTGTATATTGATCCACTGTTCTCCCAAGTTCTTTCATGATTACCGCTGCAAAAAATTAAAAATAAAATAAAATAGAAGAATAAGACTATGTTTGCCAAGAAAAGAATGAAAACAGAAAACAAGAAATATGTGAAATGCAATATCAAATAATCAAAAGCAGGCTATCCACATTCATAAAGACATTCTTGATGATGAACAGACCTTGCAATCATGAAGGGTACTTTAGATGTTATTGGTTCCACCTGTGCTGTAAATTGGTCCCATTGTGAGATGTAGCCGTTTGCGTAGGGGAGATCTCCAATAAGGAAAACTATGTCAATGTTATCAAGGTCCTCAATAAGAGTGTCAGTTGTCATAAGAGAGCCAGGCTGATAATTAGCATATTCATTTGAACCATCGCGCTCTTGCTGGAAGAACAAGCAGAATTCAAATATCAATTTATTTCTCACAGTAACCAAACTTTTCGAATTTTGGATGGTACATTAATTTTAACGTATGATTTATGCACACGTCTCATCCTCCCATAACAAAAACATGGTATGGCTATATGTCTCTTTTTTTTTTTCTTTTTTTTTTTTTACTTTCCATTACTGGAAACTCATGTTGATGAATTTTTATGCTTCACGTTTGCTGTTTATATATGGGAAAACCGCAATGTTCAAGATTTAGACATTAAAGCAGGAGAAAATTATTTGTATTGTGGTAGAAGAACAGATAACATGAGTTGATTACCTTCCCCATGTCTCCAAATATCACAACGCGTTGCAGTGACTCTTGTCCTGGAAATGGAGGAGATTTAAATGAATATTGCTTGCTCCAAACAATTGAACCATTTCTTAATAAATGCCCCAACTTGTATGTGTGCCTGTAATTTCACAAACAAAAGTTCAAGAAGGGGTGGTGTACATGTCAATGATGAACTTGCTGCAAGAAAATGGACTACAAGAAAAACTTACACGACATTTGGCCACAGATCTTTCAAGAAACTTGTATGTATGAATCCAGGGTCACGCCAGCCCACAGTTCTAGCAGGCGGTCCTACAAACGCGTTCATAACATTATTCAGTATATAAATGAAAAATTGAATCCATAATTCTTTATATAAAACTGTTGGGTTTTCTCCTCTTGTGGAATCTTTTGTTGTTTCTATTGAATCCCGGGAGATACGACTACACCGGCAAAATATCCTTAAGGACAGTGTCCTCGACGCTTCAAGCTTTAATAATATCCCTAGTTGTGGCCCCCACCAGAAAAGAGCATTGCATGCATGGACGTGACAGTGGCATGAAATTGTTATCACAGATCAACATAGTTATTGAATAGAAGTCTGCATACCACACATGCTGTTCCGGTGAAATGTCAGTGTCCCTGCTGGGGAGCGTTGTTGAGCATGGCCCTTCCAACCCCATTCGACGAATGGAACAGCCTCATCGATATTGTAGCCACTTGTCCAAGTAACAGTCATCTAGGAGGAAGCTATAAGTTAATCGCATGATTTGATGCAACCACTAGATAGGATTCTTAACAATTTAACATGTTCCCCAATTTAAGGAATTCATGGATCAATATTGATACCGAATCCCATGTAACATAGGTGAATAAAGTACAAAAAGAAAGTATCTTAAGGAAATTAGGATATGCTGAAAAAGATCATAGATGCAAAACAAGAGAAAAACTTACAATATCCCATGACTTCCCAAGAGCAAGACGCGGATAAAGAGGGGCTTTCGGATTGGAAAATGCGACGTATTTTGAGACGGCTATCAACTTAGGCTGTAGCATGCATGAATCTATTAGTCCATATCCAAGTCTCTTCAAAGTTCATTTTAAAGCATAAGCAAAACAGAAACCATAATGAATATTGGTATGAAGTAAAATATCCTACAATGCTCAAAGTACTTGCACCAACTTGGAGAAGCTGAAGTAATTTATTTAGACAATTACAGTTTAAATCATTGCAATGTATAATTTTTATAGCCCGATTCTTGGAAGCCTAAAGTGTTTATTCTTTTTAGAAAAAATGCTTATTTTAGAGAGTTGAAGTGTTTGACCAAGCTTTATGAAGAAAAAAAAGAAGCTTTTGAGTAGCAAAAACTATTTTCCAAAACCGGAAAAAAGTAGCTTTCCCAGAACCACTTTTGGAACCTTGGACCAACACAAATGGTTGCTCTAATATTGGCAAAAGTATTTTTCAAATTGACTAGCTACCCAAACACAAATTGCTACACTCGAAAAGTACTATTTCGAAAATCACTTATGACTAAAAAATCTTTCCAAAATAAATAGATTATGGAAGCTTGGCGAAAAAGACTATTAGTCATTCTCTAGATCAAGTTACTTCTCAACTAACAGACCTGGTTTTTAAAAGTTAATACACAAAAGCTTCAAGTAAAATCAATCTAATTTCCAACACATTAACACCACTTGATTCCAAGAAGGGCAGAGTATAGTGAAGAAAGAGACTCTATTACAAATATTTGGGATTTTCTCTAGCATTTGGGATTTTCAAAAAAAAAAATCAGAAATGAGAGTACATAATTATTGTTTTTTATAACCATAGTGTCCGGGCCAGCTTACGGGAACCTCGATTAATTCCACGGGATAACCTATTACCTCCCACAAGCACAGGCACCGCCTAGTGTTTTTTGTCTAGGTCGGGAATTGAACCCGAGAACTGATGGTTGTCAATCCACTTTATTGACGACTAGGCCACACTCTTGGTAGCATTAACGCGTAATGGGAAACTAACATAAAAATACCCTTCTCCCAACTAGTTTACTGCCGAAGTATACACTACCTACACACTTTGGTTGTATATGTTGTGTATAGGTATGTATATCATATGTATATTTAGTATAAACTATACACTAAACTAGACGATCGAATGATATTTGGCTGTAATTTTCCCATGCATAATTCATAATTCAAATGCCAACACACGCAATAACAGAATCAATTTCAGTGAAAAAAAAGTATATACGAGAAATACTCTTGGGAAGCATCATAATTTGCAGAATATGGAAATATACTTACAGTAACCAAACCACCAGAGAACAAGGCAAATGAGAAATCACCACGCTGGTTAATTAGCCTGAATTTTAGTGATGTTTTCCCAGTCACTGTGTACTTGTCATTACTGTAATTTGCAAATTTGAACTGTAAAAAGAACAAAAAGAGAATGAAATATAATAGACATGCATACAGATAAATACCTTTTTTCTTTTCTTTTCTTTTGTTTTTCTTTTTTAGGCTAAAACAGATTATAGTTAATATTAAAAAACACACCTAAACAGTTTCATACCTCAACTATCCATTATTCCATTTACCTACCTAATTATCACTCAATTTGTATTAAAACACACCTCGATGCTAAGTTGACCAAATATTTAAAATCAATCAACAACAGCCGCATGAAGGCAACTCAACATCGAGGTGTGTTTTAATAACAAGGGGTGATAATTTAGGTAGGTAAATGAAACAATTTGTTAAGGTATGAAACTCGAGAAAAAAGTGACAATTTACGTGTGTTTTTGACCATTAACTCAAAACGAATGCCAAAAAAAAGTGTTATACAAATTGGAAGAGATAAGTATATACTCCCTTCGTCCCAAAAAGATTGTCTTAGTTTGACTTGGCAAGGAGTTTAAAAAATAAAGGAAGACTTTTGAGATGTGTGGTCCAAAACAAGTCTTATATAATTGTGTGTCTATGAACAATCTCAATTGTTTCTAAATATAGAAATGTGCCAATCTTTTTAGACGAACTAATAAGAAAAGTAAGACAATTTTTTTGGGACGGAGGGAGTACATAGAGTATACAATTTCAACATGTCTATTTTATTTACTCCAAGATAAGTTTTTGGCAAACAAAAAGAATTTACATTAATTTAAGACACTTGAAAGTCCATCACTATATGGAATTTTAAAGTTGTTAGATATACCTTTAAGGGGGCTGTACAGATAAATGGAGCTCCATCTTTTCGTTCTTTAATTGTTTCTGGAGGACAAATAGATTTGCTGCAATTGAACCATTAGCTTTTATTTAGATTAACCACAAAAGAACAAAAAAAAAATGTGGATAACAGAAAATTGATGGCTAATTTAAGCTCTCACTGTGTTGTTGTTGGGATTGTGACAGAATTCTTTCAAGTTTTTACAAATTCAAACGAAATTCAAGTTCAATAAGTTTAATTTTCCTCAAGGAACACAGTATGGAAAAGAAGAAAAGTAAATTATTAGGTACAATCTGATTAGATGTGTTAAAAAAAATACTGTATATAATACCGTAGGTGTCTGTTATACCACAAATGTTCAAACGGAGAGAATTTCCTTAATAGACACTTCCAACCGTGATCTTCTAATTTAAAATTTGAAATTTGCTTCCTCTTTTATTTTCAATTGAGATAATGGTCAAATTAAAACACATCTCCCTTATCACTTTTTCGCGAATTTCACACCGAACTATTAGCCTTTTTTTTTCTATTTGAACTATCACCATGTATGTATTAAAACACAGCTCGAGTTCAGGTAGGTGTGTTTTAATGCATACCTAAACTCGAGATGTGTTTTAATACATAAATGGTGATAGTTTATATAAAAAAAAAAAGAACAACTAATAATTGAGATGTGAAACTAGCAAAAAATTGATCCTAACCATACTTTTTCTTACAATT
Source organism: Lycium ferocissimum (assembly GCF_029784015.1). Classification (NCBI taxonomy): domain Eukaryota; kingdom Viridiplantae; phylum Streptophyta; class Magnoliopsida; order Solanales; family Solanaceae; genus Lycium; species Lycium ferocissimum. The sequence continues at coordinate 25,233,599 of NC_081353.1, read as the reverse complement.
GAGAAATCCTCAAAGTTCAATGGTCACAGTTCGAAACTTGATAGATGATGTGCCCCCTCTACGCTTCTTCACGTACACACCAAGTTTTTGTCTGACGCATGAATTTTAAAAGGATAAACGAATAACTAATCATATTAATGGTAAATATTTATCCGCATTCGGTGTTTGCACCAACCATATTAACCAATGTTAAATGATTAAATAAAGTAAGAATGTGTAATAACTAATCATAATTAACTAATATGAATTCAAATGCAGTTAGATGACATGTATCGACTCATTTGGTATAAATACTTGGTGCACTTCAATGTTTGTTTGTTTTTTTTTTTTTTTTTTTTTGTAAGTTACTGGGGATGCAAGTAAACTAGATGTGGGAGGATAGAGTATAACAAAAGAGGACCTTTGATAGAATTAAAAATCTATACCTAATTGTAAAGTTAAAATTACAAGCATTAAACTGTAACTATAATTTAGTTTTTGGGCTAACCAATTTATATTTGAATATATAAAACAGGACCAAGAACACAAATAAATCAACCATGAAAAGTTTTAAGGAGCACGAGTAGAAGATGACTATTGCACGTGTAATGAAACAGGTGGGATTATATTTTAGAAATATGTGGGTTTAATTTATTAGGGGCGGGATTGGATTTAAGAAATATGCGAGTTTAATTTTTTAATTAAATAATATATGCTGCGAATCATAGTATGTCACGTGAGTATTTCATTGCAAAAGTCATTAAACCATCAATTTGAGGGGTATTCTTAAGCTTAAAAAAAACTAAGTTGAAAGCATTTTTTGACCAAAAGATAGAGGGAAACAGTAAATATGATGTAGTTAAATTGGCGATCGGAAGCAAAAGTGCATATAGGTAGCTTTTAAATCAGAATTTCCAGAATATTACGAATTATCATCAAATATTTCTTTTATCCAAAGGGGTTAGAGATTTACTTGAACTCTGCAGGAGAAAATACTCCAACCCAATCATCGTTTGAGGGCTGTGCATTCTCAAGGTTTACTGTAACCCATTCAACATCTTCACCCTGCATATCATCATTATAAGTTTACATAAAATATTATTCTGATGAGAAAGAAAAGAAGGAAGAAAGATGGTAACGAAAACTACGAATATATTTGGTGACTTGGATCAGTGGCGGATCCAGGATTTTCACTCAGGGTGTTCGGAAAAATAACTGAACCACTTAAGCTAGTCTTTTGCATTTGTTCAGAATGTTCAAAAGTTAATATATGTACATGAACACAAAAAAATTAGCCTAAATATTTATTGTAATTTTTGCCCAGGGTGTTCGGGTGAATACCCTGGGCAATGACTAAATCCGCCCCTAATAACCATAAACCATCTCATACTCGGAACTCATGACCCGACTAATGTAGATTCACATGCATATGGGTCAGCCTCATCCATATTAGCGGGGATATTTTGGTCGAACTAATTCCAATTCATGTTCATCTGACCCACTTAAGGGGAAACACTCCTTATTGAGGGTTTACCCATTTTTACGGCTGAATTTGAGATTTCTAATTAGGGACTAACCCTCTATGACTATTTAGAAAAAATAATTACATGAAATAGTCCATGTTTGTAAAATTACTGGCTCAATTTATAATTACAATTGAAAAAATGTTGTATATTGTTGTATACAATAGAATTTTCTTGTATATAAACACCTCTTATATACTATTATACACTTATACAAGATTGATACATTGTCTACTCCATATGTATAAAGTTGTATATTGATATCACAGGTAATGTGGGACCAAGGGGTCGTGTGTAGTAATTTGGGAGCCTAAAATGGCTCAAACTAGATGTGATCTAGGAGATTTAAGAATGCTGGGTTGGTATATGGACCTCGCGAGTCCCCCATGGGTCACGATTCATTAATTTTCGAACGTGTGTGTACTGGGAGATGGATAAAGGCCTTGCATTGCATTTCATATCACATCATTCCATATTATCTCTTGATTGTTATTGTGACTTGTTTGAGTTATTTGCCTGACTTGCCTTGATTTCTTACTAAGAATCCGGTTGGACTGGTGGTTTAAGTGCTTTACTTAGGCTTATAACCTATGTTTAAGTGGATTATTGAGATTATTATTATTGTGAACTAATAGCGGTTAAGTGCAGAGTAGTAATTGTAGGCCAACTGTAACACCCCGTAAACTTTAACTAGGTGTGAATGTGTAAAAAAATCTAGTGTTAAGATGATATTATATTTATATGAATCCATTCTTGATGAATTCAGGTGGAAGATGGTCGTTTTGAAGTCAAACCGACAATTGAAGTTCTTAAAGGCTCTTAAATTCTCCTAAGTTTTGTTAAAGTTTTCCGGGTAATTTTCATGAAAATGTGTTGCGAATTTGGAAAAACTTTCTTTGATGAAAGTTGTAGATAATTGAAATATCTCTCCAATGGTAAGTCGCGCAGCTCAAGTAAAGTTATGTACAAAAAGTTATGTCCGTTTTACTATTAAAAGTTTTCACAATAATTTAAAAATATGGCTATGCAAATGTAATTGTATGCCAAATTGTACATTATTGAAATTTCCCCCTAATTAAGGAGTGGCCGAGTCAAAAAATTTACTAGCGGTGTCAAAATATATACGTATAAAAAATAGACTGTAAAAAATTAAGGGGAGTTAACAGATACATATTTCTACATAAACTAAAGTTTGGGTCAGATGAACATGAATTGGAATTTAGTTGGCTCCGCCACGAATTACCAAAATATCTCATCCGCTAATATCTAGTCATTGCCTGCAGGCTGACCCACCCCGGGCAAAAATATGCTAAATTTTTTGTGTACAATCTTTTGAACATCCCGAACAAATAAAAGACTAGCTTAAGTGGTCATGATTTTTCCGAACACGAGTAAAATCCGGATCACTGATGGTTATACCCACAAAAGTTTGTATTTCTTTCCCTTTTTTTCATTTTTCACCTTTTATTTTTCCCTTCCTTTTCTTTTGTTTCTTGTATAAAAAAGAGTTAAATGATCAAAAACACACCTTAGCTATCACTTTTTCGCGAGTTTTGTTATCTCAACTATCCATTGTTGCTTTTACCTACCTAAATATCACTCCTTTCAAATTAAAACTAAACTAGTTTTGCATGGCCTTTTTTTTTTCATGGCCTTTTTTTTTATTTTTTTTTTATATACTATTATTAGTACTACTAATATTTTTCTATAGTTGAGAACATTACATATCTTTTTTTTATTTTTTTTATTAAGAACATTATATATATCAAGAGTCAAATACAGATAACATATATATTATATAAGAGAATTTTTATCTTATAAGGTCATCCCAAATATTGATATTTACTCCTAATTCTCCTTATTAAAAGGTGAGATTAATTTGTAATGAAAATAACACATGTTACCTACTATAATATGTAAAGGTGACCTAATAAGATAAAAATTCTTCATACCAAAACGATATATATATATATATATATATATATATATATATATATATATAACTGCTAATGATATAAGTAATGATAATTAATTACGGTTTTATAGGTCTCAAAGCAGGGCGGACCCATATATATATATATATAACTGCTAATGATATAAGTAATGATAATTAATTACGGTTTTATAGGTCTCAAAGCAGGGGCGCCCACCTGACCGAGTGCTCGAGCACCCATTAAACCCGACGTAAAACATGTATATTTATGGCTAAAAACTTCTAAAAAGTAGCTTATATTAAACCAGCAGCACCCCGTGACCAAAAAGCGAGATGGGTGCTTTGGTTGGTCCTGGCTTAAAGGGGTCTACTTTGGGGTGAAGGGTGAGGGTTCCACTCTGAACTGCTGCAAATGTTTTATTTACTCTTAGTCAATCTTTTTCTGCTTTGAAGTGAAATGTTTCCTTCTTTTTCTCCAGTAAAGATTCTTCATTAATTTTCTTATACTTCATTTATGGCTTCTCCTTTTAACTTGATTTCTTTATTTACTATACGTTTAGTTTTTAATTTTCTTTTACATTTATGTAAGTTCGAGTGGGGAAAAAACACTAGTAAGCTTAAAAAAAAAAAAAAAAGCAGCACCCAATCACTTCATTTACTTTTTCTTGAGAAATTTTGGTTGGCTAAGAAATCTTTCAAGCTAATTAATTTTGCCCAAAGAAGTGGCAAGTTCTTTTTTTTTAATGACAATATTAATCGTGTTTTCCCCTTAACCTTTTAACCTACCATGCTTAAATAGTTGTGCACTTATACTATGTGATTTATAGTAACTTTACATTAAAAGAAGTGAGCACCCATGAGCTTAAAATCCTGGATCCGCCACTGTCTCAAAGTCAAGAGAGCTATGCAAGAAATCCCCTATCAATGTTCTTTTCTTAAGAATACTCGTTGAATAGAGTAAATAAATTCAGAATGAGTGTGATCTTATCTATTATCCATGCATTTTAAATTCTTTAGACATATATATAACGTGTTCAATTGCACTTGAAGAACCCGTCTAACCAACAACAACAACATACTTTATAACCTCAAAAGTGGAGTCTAGGAGGGCGGATAGAGTGTACGGTTGTTCCCGATAACCCTTCGGTTCAAGTAAAGCATAAACACAACATTTATGAAAACATACGACAGCAAAATAGAGATGCAGGCAGTAAAGAAGAAAACAAGATAATGTATATATGAATAATTACCTCAGAGCCAAGAATCATAGGTCCTTCAACTTCAATGGAGGCAGATTTACTAAGAGCTAGAACGGTATTGTGGATTTGAATTCCTGACAATGGCTGTTCCATTTGGCCTATGTGATCATGTTCATCATGTTTTCCTAAACGAAGATATTCTGGATTTGAAACAACACTATTGATTAAAGCCAACAAAACACCTAAAACCCAAAGTAACAAGTATTGGTTCCTCATTTTTCTCCCTTATTTCCCCCTTCTTTTTTTTGTTGTGGAATATAATCCTCTTTCTTTGGCTTTTATAGACATACAAGAAAGAGAGGGAGCGTTGGATTTAACTATAAGATCAAGGTAAAATTTTCCCGCATGGAATATTTACACCTAATTATATTAATTTATCATGCTTATTATATAATTAAATGATTTTATTAAATAAGAATGTATATTAATTAATCATGGTTAAGTAAGACATCTCGATGTACAAACACATGTCATGCACGTTACGGAGGTGGATAGAGGATTTGAAATTTATGAGTTCTGATAACGGCCTCAAATTAGTCTATAATAACAACTGGGTTCACAATAATATATTTATACAATCTGTATTTTATGAAATTCAAGGTTTATGCAAAAGCTACTGGATTCCTGTAAACCCATAAACTATGATTACATCCACGATCCGCCCCAGTGCACGTATTGGTTTGTTGTTAACACTTTGTGCGAATAAATTTTTATCATCAAATCTATACTCGCTAAAAATATGATATTATAATTTTCCAAGTGACTCACTACTCAAATAAGTATGACTTAATAATATAAAAATTCTTTATGTGTAGGTGTAGGGAGAATTGAACTTTGGTACTTTACAAACTTTATTTAGTTGTATGATCTTTTTATAAGAGATTTTCATTTTTTATACATAAGAGATCTGAAAAAAACACATAAAAGATTTTAAAAAGTCATTTTCTTCTATTCAAATTATAAAAGGACAAGAGATCATATTTTCAAGTTGGTGTATGTGAATCACATGATCACATCCGTATATTAACACCTAATCAGCACGAGGTACACATGCTAAGCTGTACGTGGAAGACCCAAATTTATTGGAGTCCGCAAAATTTTGGTAACTACAAATGGGGTTGATATTTTATTCACAGAATGATTATGGGAGGGAATATAATATAAAGTAAAGTATGAAAGGGAAAAAGAGAAGAAGAAAATAAATGGACAGTTTCAATAATATAATTCAGCATAAAATATTATATTTATGTAGTCATATTTTTAATTCACATCCGCATAGCCAACTTTTTTTTTTGCAACAGTGTTTAGACACACGATATATCACATTATGCACTTACTGTAGACAATGCATAAACCTTGTATAATAATGTATAAAAGGGTCATTCGGGTAATATTAGAAATATGGTCATTTCCGGTAAATAATTTCTCCAAATAGACATAGAGTGTTACTGAGGCATAAAAAATTAAGGCATTTAATTTTTGGGGTGTTTTCATCCGAACCCCCTTCGGTGGAAAAAAATACTGTTTATACATGATTAAAATTATTTTTAATGTATATATAGTAGATATTGAACCTCTTTAGCTTCTTCATAAGTTTATTTTTTTTATATTTTGAACCCCTTAGTGAAAATTCTGGGTTCGCCACTATTTATATTCATATATTACAGAGTAATAAAATACATGTATTAATTTACGGAAAAATATATATTTCACATTTTATTCCATGTAAAATAACACTTCATTCCCACACTACCAGTAACGTGAGTATTATTTTACGCGAAACAATGAAAATCGTAACCTAATGTTGTGTCGGTAATGTAGAATTTGATGATAGGAACCACACATTTTGTTAACAACATATAATTAATTTGATTTCATGACTAGTTCTTGACTGTTCTCTTTTTTGAAGGGGACAAAGCTAGTAATTCAACTCTCCCGAGTATTTGGGGTGGGCATGATATGGGAGAGACCGATTATCATACCGAAACCGAACTTTTTTATATCGCGGTTTCGGTATTATGATATTTGTATCATTTTAAAAAGTTTGGTGTTGCATGGTGATACAATTCATACATAAAAATCGAATACCGAATCCCATACCGAAGTATATAATTACATATATAATTCATATATCTTAGTATTATAATACTAACAAATATATAAACTAGTATTATTAGAAAACTAATTGTTTAAACTTTGGAACTTTGACTATCTATCTTGATTTAAATGTCTTTTTTGTGTAATTGATTTACGAAGGGCATTGCTTTTCCATGTGTAAGGTGTTTAGTACATAATAATTGAGACGTTTCTTAAGTAGCGGAAGTCATAATTCTCCATTATATGAATATATGTAAATCAAAGTCGGACAAGGCCATGATACAGAAGTTCTTCAAATGTAAAATACGAAATAGGACTTCAAAATACCGAACCATACCGAATTAGTTTGGTATGGTAATGGTATAGTATTTTTAGAAACCGAATACCAAAATTAATGTATCGAAATTTCAAATACCATACCATACCATACCGTACCATGCCCACCCCTACCGAGTATGCCTCTTTTTATGTGAAACAATGAATAGATATGCACATGGGCTGAGCTAGATTATTATCTGCTGGTTCGGATGAATTCAGTAACTTTTGTTACGATTTTGTATTTTTATTGAGAAATTTATTAAATATGTATAATATTTAATTGTGAACCCAGTAATTGAGATCGACAGTAAATTCAGAATACATAAACTTCAAGTGCTGACTCCGGCTCTGAATATGCAAGGATTCAGAGATTACAATAATATGGGATGCTGAACTCTTGTAATTGATCCCGTTGGTCTTTTAGAGGATTATGTTTGTTTTGGTCAGATGATTTTCCGATACATCAGTACTATTCTTCTAATTCTTTTATTGAAGTTTAGTAGTACATGATAAGCATGGTGATTGTGATACCCTATCGAAAAAACATCGGATTTTAAAATCGGTCAGAAATCCATCGAGAACATTACTAGCGAGCTAAATTCTGAATTTTTTTTTTTTATCGGATGTCCGTAACAATTACTACTTAGTACTCTGTTGAGGCTTAGCCTAGTGAGTGTTTAAACATATCATGTGAGATACTAACATTAAAGAGTTGTTAAATTAGAAAATTATTATTCTTTTTAGACAGACTAATGAAACAGATAGAGTACTTAAATTTTCTTAATTTTTTTTTTTTTTTGGGTAACCAAAGACGCCCTATATCTTATGAAAAATTTTACGGTGGTAGAGGCTCAACCAACAATAGTTGTATGAGGCCACCCTCTTATTTTGACAAATGTCTTTGTGGGTCCCTTTCCTTGTTTAGCACCCTATGTTCTTTTTTCCCTTCTCTCCAGCACCTATCTCCTCTTCTCTATTTCATCTTCCTTCCTCTTTTCAAAGTCTAGTTTTTCATTTGCTAAAAATCAAATGCAATAAATTGATCAATACTAACCCAAGTTTGATCAATCATTTTCTTTTCAGCGTTTGCTGATATGCCTAAACGACTGAACTTCATAAAGACTCTAATTCTTCGTTTCTTTGTAACTTAAGAATTTTAACAAGTATGACATCACTACAAAATTATCAAACCAATTTTATTTGTTTGTTTTGAAGTTTGACAGCAACAAGTGAGATTCTACAATACCTATGGTGTGCTTTCACTTCCTCGGGGATAGGCTAGTAATATTTTGGTGAAGCTTTTAGAGAGATTAGAAGAATAACTCATACCTCTTTTGTTTAAACTTAAATGAAAATTTAATTTAATTATTCATATTTGTCATTAATTTATTTGTTTTTAGGGTTTGAATCTTAACCATTCAAATCTTAACTGTTAAGTGCATTTTTGTTTAATTCTATAATCACTTAATGAGTCTGGAATTCTAAATAGATCTATATAAATTAATATATGTAATAATATCTTAATATCGTAAGCGCGTAATTATCTTTCTTCATTTTATAGTTGTTAAATTTTGTCATTGCTTTAGCGTCTATCTAATAATTACTGTTAATTCAAATTTTGTGTTTACGGTTTAAAATTTATCTTTTTGACATTATTTTGGACTTGTTTCCTTGAGATGTGAAATGGAACTTTCAAAGATCCAATTAACTTTTTTCCCCTATGGTACAAGAATTAATGGGAAAGAAGAGTCAAGCAAGTGAATTTGTGAAAACACAAGATATATAATGGTAGTATTAATACATTTTTTTTCTGAAATGAAAGGTAGGATTAAAGAAAATCACTTTTTTTTTTTTGATATTTTGTGAAAATCACAAAGACTTTTTGTTTATTTGTTTTTTAGACTTTTGCAACGAAAGGTAGAAAAAACACAAAAGTCTAAAAAGAAATAAATAAAATTCCTTTGAAAATTTTGCAGTAATGTTATATTTGTTAGAATTCTTAAGTTACGAAATCTAAAATCACAAAGAAAAGAAGATTAAAAGGCGTTTGGACATAGAAATCAAATATTTTCACTTTATTTGGAATTTTTGAAGTTGGAGTTGAAGATGAAATTGTGTTTAGTTATAATTTTTACAAAAAATATGTAGTTATTTGAATGTATTGTGAAAAAAGTAACAGGGGTTTTACCTCTACCACCATAAAATTTTTCATATCTTATCCCCTTTTGACAAATCAAATTTTTTAGGAAACATGTGATTTGTCTGTGTAATAACTAAAAGGTGATGTAACCTTCAATCGTACAATTTAAAATTTCAAGAAGCACCATGGGTTCCACACTTGTGGATATAAATCGAAACATGTGATTTGTCTGTGTAATAACTAAAAGGTTAACTTTCAATCGTACAATTTAAAATTTCAAGAAGCACCATGGGTCCCACACTTGTGGATATAAATCCTGTAAACTAGAGCCAAACCTGCATCATTTAAGAGGTGTATATAATGGCACGTTGTTAATGTATCGTACTCCATATATCTCAATTTTTGTGATTTTTTTACTTTTCAATTTTTTGCACCGAATTGATATGAAAAAAGTTATAATTTATAATACTTTTTATATATATAATTTTGTTTTTTCAAAATATTGATATAATCTAATATAATTTAGCTTTAAAGTTTAGTTAAATTGATTCGCGAAAGCAAAATGTATCACATAATTGGAACGGCCAGAGTAGTTCTTTTTCTTGATCCAATCACTCACGTGCTTATTTTAAATATGTTTATATCAAGTCAATATATGTAAGTCATATTTTGTTTATGAAATTTTAAGACTTAATTATAATTAAATCATATGTATTTTATTGATTTTCAAAATAATTTATTTATTTAAAATTAGACTTTTGAGGCCGATAAATATTTATCCTTATCTTACTTATTATTTTCTCATAACTGAAATTTTTAAAGATCTCTCTGTCTCCGTCTTTTGCGCTTACAAACTTGTTCGATTAAACAAGATGATGTGTCGGAAATATTTATTCGTGTGTGATAATTACACTAAATTAACCATTTACCAATAATCAAAAATTAAAATGGAAAACTTGATCGAAATAAAAAATTTGTTTGATGCAAACACGATTAATTTTTTTCTGTAATGTGTCTCTTTTATAATTCATGGCAGAGATATGATTTTCATTAGGAGATTCAAAATATAAAAAAGTAAATACATAAAGTAGCTAAGAGTAAACTTATTATATATACATGAAAAATAATATTAACCTTATATATATAGTATAATTTTGCGCGGGATGAGGTTCGGATGAACCCTCTTCCACCTACTTGGCTCTGCCCTGATATAACTCACCAGTCCCCGCATATTTTAAGTTTTACCTACGATACTGTCTCTACTTTCTTAGAATAGTACTTCAATATTTTTAAGTAGGTACCTTCACTATTGATTTTTTTTAATAAAGTTTTACATTGAGAAAACCACATTCAACTTTATTAATTATTATATAACTACTATATATCTCACGTTGAATTTTGCTCCAATGAATTTTTACATGTGGCTTGTTAGTCCTTGTCCTTATTGCATATTCTTACTTTTATAATTATTCTTTTTTTTTTTTGTAATGACATTTCACCTGAGTCTTTGTAATTGGTTAATGTTATAGTAACTTTTTATGAATTTATTTTTTTGCTCCTTATTAAATTATTTTTACTCCTTTATCTCAAAATAACCCCACTTGTGGGATTTTTGTTATTGTGTTAGATGATTCTAGAAAATGAAAACATGAGTTTTGTTAATACTGGTGAAAAGAAAATACATTTTTAAAATCTTAAATAGTTTAATATAAGCGCAAAATGAGCTTGAAGTAGGGTAGAGTGTCGACAACGGTTTCGACCGAACCTAGTAACTTTGGTTCACAAACTTTGTATTTAAACTATAAATTATTAATTTAGTACTGAATAACTTAAAAAATAAGATTCAGAACCCATAAATTTCAAATGTTGACTCTACATCTGAATTGAAGTAAATAAGCTCGTTAAAGTTAAAATGTTTTAAGTCCAAGCCTCATGAAACTAGTATAAGCAAGGATGAGAAGTTTTTGTAATCCTCACAGGGTCATTTTTGTAATTTCCTAAGTTACTTTTAGAAGGACATGTGTTGTTGATTATTGTTCAACTTTAAGATTTTATCTCATTCTTCTTTTAATTGCCATCACATAATTTGATAAATAAGAACAACACCTTTGAGATATTTTGCAAGACCCTAATTCAATCTCCCACACCCAATCTTTTGCGTTGCCTGTACTGATATTTAGTCACTAAATTTCTACGTGGTAAAAAATGTATGTTGCTTCTATCATTTTATTTCTAAGCTTTTGTCAACAAAAAGATAATCTTAAAAAAAAATATAATGATTCACTTAGTAGTGCAACTATTCAATAAATAAAATAACTAAGTTTTTGATTTCCTTAAATGCCCTTAAAATCACATTGCTCTACCAACATGTGAATGGGTTTTTGGTCATTTTACAAAATCATCTGGTTCCTCTTTCTCTCTTCCTTTCCCTCCCCCCCTCTCTATGTGCCGATTGGAAATTTTGAGTTTTCACAAAGTGTCGTACTTTTCATTTTTCATCTTCCCCTGTCCGTCCCACCCATTCTTTCTCCCTTTAAAATTATGAAACCACATTAAATTTCAGTTTCCTAAAATTTCAGAACACAGACTTTCATGTTTGTCTCGATTATCAATAGATAATTATTTCATTTCACTGGAAGTGTTCGTTCCTACAAAGATATAAAATGGAAATATTTATTAGGTTATGAAAATGGAATTTGTCTGCACTCTATTGAAAAGAAGGAAAATGAAACCTAGCTGTTTTGATTTAACATAATCGAACCCAAAGAAGGAAATTTGGGAAGTTTTGATGAAATGATGACAATGTGTCTAATTTTAGTGTGCTGCAATTAAAAAAATAAGGGCATTCAAGAAAATAAAAAAAATGGGCACATTGTTATCCTACAACCTTCATGTTGTAGGTTAGCAATATATATATATATATATATATTCTATGCGTACTAATGTATTTATATACGTGGTATAATTCATATATACGTGGTATAATTCAATTATAAGATAATTTTATTGAGGTATAATATAATATACATGGTATAATCCATTTTTAGAGGTGTATATATATACATACATACACACACACACACTCCATATAAATTTTAATTTTATTATTCAAAAATACTATAAGTCCACATACTATAAGTGTTTAGTAATTCAAAATATTTAAGCAAAAAAAGGTAGAAAAATATGGTAAAAGAAAAACAGGTTGACAACCCAAATAACACTTTTTTCCTTAAAAGAAAAATGAATTCAAGAAACATATTACACTATGCCTTAATAAATCTACTAAGACACATTAAACATTTTTCATATTCATTGCTTAATGAATCTGTCTTTTGAGATGAGTATCACTAACATAGATATTTACAAGTCTATTTACAGATCTTATTCTCCTATCTTAAGCCCAAAAACTATATATTCCACTAACAATATTGCTTGTGGCTAATTTGTTGAGTTCTTATATGATGAGTTTGCTATTGAAAGTTGTTATGAAAAAACTAATGTTAAATTTTACTTTTCTTCTACTTTATGATTTAATTGATGGTAGAAAGATTTAGAGCCCGTTTGGATTGGCTTATAAGTTGGCTTATAAGTCGTTTTCGCTTTTTTGTTTGGGTACTTTGTGGCTACAAAGTCATTTTGTGCTTAAAATAAACTCAAAAAAATAATTGGACCCACTTAACTTAGTTTATCTAAAAAAGCGACTTATAAAAATAAAACTTGACTTATAAGTCAAAAAAAATAAGTTGGACTACCCCAACTTATTTTTTTCAGCTTATAAGCTGCAAACAGCTTTAAGCTATAAGCCAATCCAAATGGGCTCTTACTTTCTTTTTTAGTCTAGGAATATTCTAGAAAATTTAGTTTCTTCTAAATCTAGTTTCTACATTAATTATAAAATATTTAGTTTCCTTTTAGTTTAGTATCTATAAGGAAAATAATATATTTTCTTTTAGTTTATTATCTTTATTTCTCTATAAATAGAGATGTAATATTTTATTTTTCAATACAAGAAACAATTGCAAGAATCTATACAAAGAATTTTCATTCTTTCTCTTTCGATTTTCTCTTTCACTTTTCGGATTCCATAACAGTGGTATCAGAGTCAGGTTCATTGATGTCAATGGATCTGTCATTTCATTGAAGAAGAAGAAAAAGAACTACTTTCAACCACTTTTAACCCATACCTATTTTCAACTCAATTTTAACCCTTACTTTTATTTTTAACGCAGGACTCATTTTTTAACTCGTGCTCACTTTCAACGCACCGGGCTTCAGTAATTTTAACCCGTGTTCACTTTCACCAGTCTACAAATTTTTAACCAATAGTTGTTTTAGTCCATACAAATTTTATCCATATATATTTTGAACCATGTCACGCATCAATATATCTTTAAATGCTCCACAAATCTTCATTGATGAAAAGTGAAAAACATTACAATTGATCAGTGAAGATGAAGTTAAAAAATAACTTCAAGAAGAAGGAGAGTAATCAAGTCTTTAAACTCAAATTGGATACATGATGTGTTGTAGAAATACGACACATTTGATGCCTTTTTGCATAAAGTTTTACTTGTTTTTAAGTAAGTTATTGTCGTTTTTTATGTCTTTTGCCTTGTTGTAGGTGTTTTAGTCATGTGATGGAGATTACATAAAAAATAGCATGAAAAAGGGACCACAATAGTTCAGATGGCAAATGCAAGAAGAGGATTTTACGGTGATGTTTACGGTCCGTAAAAGATTATACGGACCGTATTCCTTGTCCCACATATCAACAGAAACTTGTTCAAGACAAGTCAAGATACGATGCGGATTTAAGGACCGTGAAATATTTTACAGCCCGTAAAATCCACCGTAAAAGCTGCAACATGAACTATTGCACAAGTGTCATTCTACGGTGGAAATATACGGACTGTATTTCTGTTTTACGGTCGGTAAAAATGAAGCGTGAAAAGAAGACCTAATTTGAAGACTTCAGATCCTACGGTCGAGGCTGCAGATTTTACGAACCGTATTCTTGTTTTGCGGTCCGTATTTCTGTCGACGGGACAATTTTGTCTAAGGTTATTTTTCATGTTTGGACGATTATAAATACAACTTTTAGGGTTTATATTTATTATTCTGACTTTTACACTTAGTGTTGCAGCATTCAATACATAGAATATTGGTAGTTGGAGTTTTTAAGAAGGAATTTTGCACTTTTGTCATCTTCTTCATTACATCTTTGTAAGCTTTATGAATACTTTATATGTTATTGTCTTCTAATCTATTAATATGAGTAGTTAATCCCATTAGCTAAGGTTGTGGGATCAAATGCGTTAGTTATGTGAATGGGTTTTGCATTCAAACTTTATTAATTTTTAATGGTGTTTTCTATTAACTCTTCTAGCTCAAACGACTTTTAATGGTGGCCAACATTATTTGTGTCTAAACTCTTTTACTTTGCTTGGAAAAGAAAATAAAAGTTAGAAAAATAGCAAGAATTCGAGGATTGAACCCCCATCTAATAGCTTAAGCTAGGAATAGTAAAGCTAGCTTGAAACAAAATGGGTGTTCACAAATTCTTCAATCTAAGGCTTGGAAAAGCTTAGAAATGATATTTATCAATTTGGTTAGTTTACTTTTGGTAAACAAAAGAAACCCATTGTTATTATTCCTAAACAAACCAATGAATTAAATTAATATCCATTTGCATTACTTTCCTTTGGAATCACAACCTTAGTCTTCTTTTTCAATTGATTAATTTCAGAACAAGATTTCTCTAGCAATTAGTGTGATTAACTTTAAATCAAACATTATTTATACCCCCCCCCCCCCCCTTAGAAATATAGGCTAATAGTCGAGCAATACACTTCATAAGTACATTTCTTCGTCGTATTTCCTGTGGGATTCGACCCCAACCTCGTTGGGTTCTATATTTGACCAACGATCACTTTACTCCTATTTTAAGAGTGTAATTTAGGCGTATCAATACACCAACTTGAGTTTGAGGGGGGAATGTTAAAATTTACCTTTCCTCTACTTTATGATTTAATTGATGGTAGAAAGATTTACTTTCCTTTTAGTCTAGAAATATTCTAGAACATTTAGTTTCCTTCTAAGTCTAGTTACTACATTAATTATAAAATATTTAGTTTCCTTTTAGTTTAGTATTTATAAGGAAAATAATATATTTTCTTTTCTTTTATTCTCTTTATTTCTCTATAAAGAGAGAAGTAATCTTTTATTTTTCAATACAAGAAACAATGCAAGAATCTATACAAAGAATTTTCATTCTTTCTCTCTTCAATTTTTCTCTTTCGTTTTTCCGATTCCATAACAAAAGTAGTACCTTTAGGATAGCTAATAAAATCATTAATATAGTTTTATGTCGCTTATTAATTTGAGCTTAAAATCGATCGTCATATTTGTTCTTTCTTCTTGGAATGTTTTGCAAAAAGAATGAACCGATCTATTTGATGTTTAATTTCAACAATAAATATTGAAATACCAATGCCATAAAGGAAAAGAAGGAAGAAAAACATTTGCAAACAAATGCTTAGCTTCGTCAACATACTGTTGCTTTGTAATGCATTAGTTCATTTCCCATTAGTTATAACATCACTTATCTGCTATTAATAAATCATACTTTATTTATTTATTTATTTGAGGTTGGAAATCCTGTCAGCATTTCTTGAACACTCAAATATCTTTTTGAAATAGTTGGTTAATCAACATGGATTTAATTCAGGAAAAAAAGAGTGAAATAATCCAATATATGAAAAATTCAATTTGATTGTTGGACCATATATTCTCGAAAGCATTCAACCAAAAAAAAAAAAAAAAAAAAAAAAAAGAGAAGAGCTCTTATCTCATAAACTGATTTGAATTTTTTTTTTTTTTAAAAAAATCTTCTTTAACTTTCAAATACTTTTATATTACATGATTTTGTTTTCAGGAGTTCACAGAAAATGTCGAACTACTCCTTCAATAATCTAATGTCACAAAGACCGAGAAAAAATAAAAAGTAATCATACACTTAATTTTTATATTAGTATTGAATCCGGGCTTAATACGAGCCAAACGATACTAGTATATTAAAGAATATTTGAAGTTTCCAATGATTATATACTGCCAATTTCTCATCAAATTTCACATCATCAAACATTTCGGAATCATTGAATAAAGTAAAATTCTCATTTTAACAAAATATTTATGTAATGTGTTTTTTCTTTAACTTTCTAGTATTCGAAATTCACTAATCTTATCTAGTTAAAAGGACAACGTTCCTATCAGAAATCTATTGTAACACCCCGTACCTTTAACGAAAGTTTTGACCACGATCCTAGACTTAGAAAATCAGATAAGGAATGTGGGAATTGGAATTTTTCTGTTCCGTTGTGATATGGTGATTTACGCCCATGAAAAGTGGTCGTAATTCAGTTTACGGACCGTAAACCAAGTCGTGAACTGAAACCAAGAATTTCTGAACATTCTGGAATTTGACATTTTGAGGTCATATGGTTAAATACGGACCGTATTTCACTTTACGGCCCGTATTTCAAAACGTGTTTGGAATTTGGGAAAAACTTCCTTGATAAAAGTTGTAGAGCATTGAAATACCTTTCCAACGGTATCTTACGGGGTCAAACGGACATGCGTACAAGAGTTATGGCCATTTCTTGCGAAGAGATGCGGTCGCGTCCATATGGCGAGATACGGACAATTTACGGCCCGTAAAGCGGCGATTTTGCTGGACGTAAAGTGCAATTTTCCAGAACACTATATATTCGTCCATATCAGTTCAAATCATTATTTTTCACTCCCTCAAACCCTAGAACGACTTCCTACTCTCCTCCAACATCAAGAACATCAAGGTAAGTCCATTCTAATTATTCCAACTCAATTCTAACATATATCCTTGTAATCTAAACAAGAAATCACCATTCCTAATCTAGGATTTTCAAGAAAACCCATCTCAAGATTCAAGAATCAAGATTTAGGAAATCTTCTTCAAAATCCAAGTCTTTAATTCAAGTTTTGGAGCAACTAAGGTATGTAGAACTTCCATCCACATGTGGGAATCTCTACGTTCTTCCCCATGCTCCGTTTCTTGATATTCATGAAGTACAAACCCTAGGGCATTAAACCCGACATATTGGTAGCCCATAGTTATGTATTTATGTACATGAATTCACGTATCTATATACGTTATTGTATTCCTAATCTTGATTACGGTTATTAGGAACCCTAGCTTAATCCATGAAGCATGAATTCTTCCTCATGTGTTCTCATTATGTTTATATGAAAACTTATGATTTTATGTAGCAAGTCACATGCATGTTTTCAAGTCAATTATTTATATAATTATGGTATTGTTATTACCCATGAATCAAGAACATGTTTTGCAAGACTATGACAAGATATTTCATGAAATCATGTTACAAGTTATTTCGTGAAATCATGATTACAAGATATTTACAAGTTATTTACAAGTTATTTTACGAAAATCATGTGCTTCTTAGCCAACTATATCATGTTCATGTTTTTGGGATTGTAGTTAGAAGGCTCGGATAATGGGCGAAACTACGTTGCTACGTTATAAGGGTTGTCGACGGAGAGTAAACACCTTCATTATGCGGTTGGATCCTTACATGCTAATATTACTTAAATCTCATATCCCTGGCAAGGTGTGAGTGTTCTCGAGGACGCAAGTACTGGATCATGTTGTCGGTTATACTATAGCATTCCCACGTTACAAGAAGTTTTATATACATGTATTTTCATTGAATTACTATTTTGAGACTTTGCTACGTCTCGTACTCATGTTCAAGTTACATTCGATTTCGGCATATCCTATATCTATGTTGTACCATATTCTTCATTTCGGTTTTTACATACTAGTACTATTCACCGTACTAACGTCCCTTTTGCCGGGGGCACACCTTGTGCGAATCCGATTTTCGGAGCATACGTACGCGCGGTAGGATCGAAAACGGATATCGGCTTATTGGTGAGCCCCACTTCTCTCGGGGTTCAACATGGAGTGCGATTAGTATTCGGTTTATGGTAGTCGGTCATGTCCTGGTAGTTAGTATTCGAGACATGTTTTAGAGGTTTCATAGACGAGATATTAGTTCACGGAGTCGGTTATCTTCATGTTTACTGAGACTATTATGTTTTCATGAATTTTCAAGCTATGAGATAATTTCAAGACTTTATTCCGCAAATTATATTTTCATGATTTATTTAAATTGCATCATATAGATTATATTGTTTGATGCCCATGTTGACAAGCAAGCCATGAGGTTCGCTCGGACACGTAAAAGGACCGAGTGTCGTGTTACGCCCAAGCCATGGTTCGGGGCGTGACATCTATCAACTCCGATAATAACGTGCTTGTTGAACCCACAAGTAGTGTTATAAAGATTTGAAGTGTTATAAAGATTTGATAATGACTTGAAAATATTTAAAAGTGAAGTAATATAAAAAACAATAAAAATAAAAAGTCTATCCATCCTTTGAGTAGAACATGTCACGTCCCAAAATGGACAACGTGCGGGCACCTGCCCTTTTCCCACCTGGTAAGCGAACCCGTCCATGTATCAACATTCAAACAAAAATAAAATAACTCAACCAACAGAAATATCCAGCCAGTCTGAAATAGATAAGTACATAAGTGCGGAAATAATACATGCCCAAATGAATCTGATATAGATCGTACAAGAGCCACTACATAGCTAAGTCTGAATACATAGTCTCAAAAGGAAAGTACCGTCTCAAGAGTGGAGAATAAGACAAGTAAATAAGAACGAGTCATTCGAGCTGCGGATCCGGCCATTTGTTAACCATAGATGCTTGTCAATCAAGGCCTCGAGAGCCAGTCTCGAGGAGAAGAAGTCGATCCAACCACGTACTATGTACTCATAAACGAATGCAGCAAGGTAGAATCAGTACAACAACACGTATTGAGTAGACATTATAGGCCGAGGACAGTTAGCTAACATATACATGAGTAAGAGATTGAAAGGTGGACATGCTCGCAACAAGTAACAACAACACTGTCCAATAACGGAGTCACAATCACTAAATATCAAGTCCAAATAGCACTGTAAGTACAGAATACCCAATCCAATGTCTCCAAAAGCATAGATCATCTAGTCCAAACATCATCAGAAGTACCAGGTCCAAACCTAACAGTACGAATATGAAGATAAGAATGCAATGCAATGCAATGATACATACACGCTCAAGGAGGAATACCTCCACGCCTGTTGTCATAACTCATGGGGGACCCGCAAAGTCTATGTTCCTATTGTGGCGCACAGCCCGATGCAATATCTGTTGTGGAGCCGCAATCCGGTCCAATATATGTGTTGCGGCGTGCAACCCGATGCCAATATATATGTATGAATGCATGCATAATATCAGTGTCAACAAGAGAATATCAATGTCAAATCATGCCACGCATGGACACCTATCACAAGAATCTATAAATATCAAGTCTAGTATCACAAACGGGGCAACAAACCAATCGATTACAACAAGGCAACAAGCCACAATCAAACAACAGTACCAACTGATGTGTCGTCAAATTACGGCACATTCGATGCCAATTGCTTAATCTTTTGTGAATGCTCAAGTACTTTTGATGTCACTTTTCGTGTTTTTGTGTTAATTTGTAGAATAATAAGTGTTGGAAGAAAAATGAAGTAAATACAAGCCAAAGTGAACCAAAACACTACCTGCGAATCGCAGGTACTGCATGCGAGTCGCTGGTACTGCAACATTTGATGACAGAGATATTGAAGAAGTGAATATAGTGGTGCAGCACTTGCAAGCACCACATGCGAGTCACATGTGGTGGATGTGAGCCGCACTTGATGTAGCATGTGTTGCACTACAACTGCTAGAATCTACAGCACCTGCGATACTTTGGTCTAACTGCTGGCGGCAAGTTGCGTACGACTCGGATACGATTAGCATCGGACGCGTAGGGGTATTTTGTCCGCATTTTTGTTCTAGTTTTGGCACTTCTATAAATAGAATTCTAGGGTTTTGGATTCATTATTCTGCACTTTTGAAGGTTGTCTTTTTGTGGAGTTCATTTATTATTGGTGCTTGAAGCTTTTTAAGAGATTCTCCACTTTTGTCATCTTTTCCATTTAAGACTTTTGGAAGCTTTATGAATACTCTTTATGCTTTTACTTTATGTGTAATGAATATTAGTGGCTAAACTCATTTAGCTAAGGTTGTGGGACCCAATGTGTTAGTTACGTGATTGGGTTTCATATTCACACTTCATTTATATGCGAAATGTGTTTTCTATTAACTCTTCATGCTTCAATGTCTTGTGATGGTGTACAACATTACTTGTGCCTTATTACCATTACTTTGCTTGGAAAAGAAAGTAGAGGTTAGGAAAAGAGTTAATAGCAACAATTTGAGGCATAACCCTCATCTAATAGCTTGAACTAGGAATAGGAAAGCTAGTTGAGACTAAATGGGTGTTCTCATATAAAAATTTCTAAGGCTTGGAAAAGCTTAGAATGAACTTTGCTAATTTGGTTGGAAAACGTTTCGCAAGAGTTAAGTGACCCTTGGTCTACTACCCTTATGTATAGAAATGAGTTAAAGTGAAACCCAAGTGCATTACTTTCCATTGGAACCACAACCTTAGTTCAACTCCCAAATAGTTAAATCTCATATCAACAAAGTATAGACATAATGGTCAAAGACCAAAATCAAACATTATTATATTCCCCTTCCCCCAAAATATAGATTAAGAGTCAAGCGTTACACTCATAAAGTATATTTCTTCATTGTATTTTCTGTGGGATTCGACCCCAACCTCGTTGGGTTCTATATTTGACAACGACCGCTTACACCTACTATTAAAGGTGTAATATGGCGTATCACCAACCTAAGTATTCCATCCCAACTTCATACCCGAAGGCGTAACATGCTTTCTCCAACAATCACTAACTCTACATATGCCTCGCTAACTGAAGTCTAACTATAAGGTAAACCGTAACCTACACAGTAGCCAAGCGAGAGTCACGAACAATCAAACTTTTGCCTTGCCCTTTCACTGTGCCTCTAAATACTCAAAGTCTAATCATATTCGAATTCTATATTAGAAATCATGAAGAACAACACCCATATTGCTATACTTATCGTTTAGGTCAAATTCATCTATGGAAAAGAGGGAAATGGGCCTACAAGGGTAAAACGGTCATTTCAAAAGTGAAATATGCAATTCCATGTTCTACGAGTTCAATCCTACTAAAAAATTGCTAAAACAACTCAAGAATAGACTAATTTCGAGATTTAAGTGAAAACCCCCAATTTGGGTATGAACCCTATTTTTTCAACCTTCAATTTAATCAACACAAATGGAAGATTCAAGCCTATTAGCTATGAAATCATCAGATTCTATGATTAGATTAGTCAAACCCATCAACAATTTCCATTTAGAAAGATTAGAACTCATTTCAAGAAGTTATCATCAAAACCCATTTTCCCTCTTTGATTCTAGTAGATTTCTAGCATGGATTCAAGCTCAAGAGGATAAAACCAATGAATACTAGGTTTGGAAACTTACCACAATGAAGAATTAGTCAAGAGCTCCTCCATTTGCCCCATGTATGCTTAGAAAGTTATGAACGAAATGATAGGGGTTTAAGGGTTTTATCCTACCCTTTAATGATTCTGAAAATCCCGTATCCCGCTGCAACGGTCACGAGTCCGCGATGGCGGGCAAGACCCCGCTATAGCAGCCAAGACCCAGCTATAGAGATTCCGCCATGGCGGGCCTGGTGCCGCTACAGTGGACACTCGACACTAGAAATATCTGGTTTTTCACAAGTTCAACCCTGATATCCGACAATCACCCAAGACCTCGCAGAAACAAACCAACCATGCATACACACATAAAAAAACGCTAAGGACTCACTCGTGGTCTCGAAATTCCAAACAGAGGTCTATTTGATCGGATCAACACCCAATGGGCAAAGATCAACTTTCCACCCAATAGCCCAAAATGCTCCCAAGTGCCTTGGGAACTGAAACAAACATCCTACCAAGTCACAAATGACCATCCAGACTCTCAGAATCGACGGATTTCTGAAAAAGGTCCGTTTACTCAAAAGTCAACTATGAGTCAAACGCTTTTCACTTTCAAACTCTATATCACACAAGTGAGAAAAGGACATAAATGGTCCCTTAACTATGAGAGTAGGTTCAAAATAGTCCCTTAACTATGCACTTAACGGTTTTGGTCCTTTAAGTTTGCCATAAGTTAACAAAAATGGTCATAACTATGAGGGTTGGTTAAAAATAGTCCATAAGTATGCTCGGTTTTGGTCCTTAAGTTTAACAAAAATTCGGTCTCAGGCAAACTATTCATCGAACAACTTGTTTGTTAGATTTGACGAGAAGCGTAAAAAAAAAGGAAAAAATTAGCGAGAACTCACGTCTGGAGGTACATTATTAAAGAAGCAGGTCAAATACCTCGGGACGAAATCGACGGACATCGGTCGGTTATAGAAAAAAACCTACGGACTTGATAATGTCGGAAAGTGGTGTCCTGAAACACAAAGACCCGACGGACTGTCGATCGATTAAAATCGAGAATCCAGCACTGACTTTACAAATAAATTAGAAATAGCGAGAAACTAAAAAAGTTGTCACTACCCAAGAAAAAACGACGGACGGAAAGCTTAAAATCGGGGGACACTATTTTTTTAATTTTTTTATTATTTTTTACGAAAACGAACGGAAGTCCATTGGTTATTTTTGAGGAAAAATGAGCGGAAACTATTTTTTTTCCAAAAAGAATCACTCTTTGGAAGTATTTATTTTTCTCGAGTTTTCGAATCTAGTGTATTTTACTTAGCGATGGACTCCCTCCATTTAAATCAGCAAAGTCCGTCGGTCTTTGTGTTCCGATTATCAAATTACGTAGTTTTTTCCTCCCGGTTTTTTCCTATGTGAGCTAATGTCCTTCGGTTTTGTCCGAATTTGGTGATCTAGAGTTCTCGCTAATTTTTTCCTTTTTTTCATAGTTCTCGTCAAATCAACAAACGAGTTCGATGAATATTTTGTCGAGACTAAGCTGAGTCAAACCAAAGCTTTGCATACACTATTTTTAACCAACCCTCATAGTTAAGGGACCATTTTTGTTAACTTGTGGCAAACTTAAAGGACAAGTGCATAGTTAAGGGACTTTTTGAACCTACTATCATAGTTAAGGGACTATTTTTGTCCTTTTCTCTCACACAAGTCATCATAAACCTCGCCCGATCATCTCGGTAATTATACCACCCATCCCCGTGGGTCCAAATCGTACCCATAGGGCTCGGGAGAGGGTCAACAGTGGTAAAAGGGTCAAAACGCTATAACGACCAAATGGGTCGTTACAGAACAAGCGAGATTCTTTAGAATTTAGGCGAAAGTAGAAATGAATTAGAAGGTCAATGAAATATAAACATGCAATTTGTAAAAATTATATATATATAATTTTTATTTCATAGGAAATGGATCTTTTTTTGCTTCTTTTCTGACAATAGAAATTAGACAAAAGTTGTCGAAGGAATTATAAAACTAGAGAAATCAACGTGACCTTCTATTGTTGAAGGCAACACAGGAATAATCTTTATTGTCATATGTAGATCACTGTTGAAGATCACAAAGATGAACAAATGACAAAAAGGAAAGAAATAAAAGAAAATTAGAAATATAAATACATGACAAAGAATAGAAATTAAAAGTAAAACAATAAAGGGAAGACAGTAAAAATTAAACTTGTAAGTACACCATGTAGTAATTACCAACAATACCCAAGAGTGTGGCGTATGATCAATAAAGTGGATTGAGCAACATGAGGTTTTAGCTTCAATTTTCACTAGTCGAAGAGCGCGCAAGCTGGTCTAGACACCACAGTTATCAAACAAATAATAACTAACAATTCTCAACACCCTTAAAAATTATAGAGTGTAATTACTTCCCTCAATTACACTCAATTACATGCCGACCAACTAGAGTAAATATCATTTTACCCCCTTAACCTTTAAAGGTTGAAAATAATACCCCTTTCAACTTTTGATTGGAAATGATAAGCCCCTCAAGTGATATTCTCACTACTAAAAAGTCACTTTTTTCCTATCGAAATTTCCCATTGAAAAAATGTTCAGTGGCTATTCTCACTGATATTCTGATTGTATCAAGAGAAAAAAAAAATAGTGTTTTCACAAGGAAAAATTTAAAACAATTCCAACGTTTCGATGGAACTTGTTTCCCACCATGCGTTTTTTGAGTGAATTGGTTCGAAGAGAATGAAGTGGAAAAATCATGTTTTACAACACAAATTACTCACTAATTGGTGATGGAAAACCCTTTAGTTTCTGATAGCGTCTCCAGTGAGAGTCAGAATTCTAATACAAAAAATAAAAATAAAAAAAATGAATTTATTTCATTTAATCCCCTTAATCTTTAATATAATTGGGAGACAATGTCAAAATCTTCTTTTGAATGCGAACAAAAGCCTTCTTGAACAATATTTTCCAGTAAACTTTAGAATAAACATCTTCCTCTTCCCACTGTTGATGGAATCATCAGTATCTTCGCATGTAATCAATTGATGATTTGGATATATTTTCTTCGATCTAACTATCCTAAAGTAGTGAAATTTCTTATTGCATAACTAGCGACATGTACACGAGCGATAAATTTTTATCGCTAGTAAATGGTTGGTGTTGTGATGGGATCAGTAGTTAAGCCAGAGCTATAATACCAGACCGATGATTTGGACGATACGCCTCAGGTTTTTTTTTTTTCAAGCGTGGAAATCCCAGAACCAGAAGTAGTAGAATTTATTCTCATAATAATAAAATAAATAAATATGTCGAAATATTTTTTCAAAACTTAACAAATTCAAAAAAAATAAAAATTCCCCTAGCACGTCGATCGGTTAATTTAATACAATGGGAATTAGCACTCAATTTTGTTGGCACCATGCAATTGAGAGCCCGTTTGGATTAGCTGAAAAAATTGATTTTTAAGCATAAGTGTCGAAAGTTATTTTATAAACAAGCAATTACGTGTTTCGATAAAAGTGCTTAAACGGTTTTTAGAAATAAGGGTGGTATTAAATTCACGGAAAACATAAGGGACAAAGAGGGTAAAGTTCTTTGATCGAAACCAAAATGGCTTTTAAGTAAAAAAAAAAAAAGTTGGGGTTGAGCAAACTTTATTGGTTTTGGCATTTAAGCACTTTTTAGCTTAATTTAAGGTACATTTTATCTTTGTCAACACTCGGAAATAAGTTAAAAATGAACATAATTTGGTTTGACCAACTTATAAGTCAATCCAAACAAGCTCTGAATCAATAATTCATATGGATCATGGTGTTATAATTTGTAAAATAACAAATGGCTAAATATCTTTGTGTATTCCGAAAGATTTTCGATCATTTTAATACAACTCCCACTCAGTACAGGGATCACGTGGAACTCTCGTGACATTAGGCAATATGTTAAGATCCTAAACTATGATCTACGTTTTTATCTTCTTCTTAATTTTTATCCGGCTTATACACGTAATTTTCTGCTTATAAGCTAAGGATTAGGGTGTTAATGGTTCGGTTCGGTCCGTTATTTTTAGAAATTTGTACTATATCAATTTTTCGGGAGATAATAGTCAAAATACCCCCCAACGTTTGACCAAAATGCCAACTACACACCTCATTTGCGTTGGTCCTATAACAAATTTTTCGGTATTAAATACTTTTTTTCTTTGATGTGAACAAATGGCGCGTTATAGCCTTTAAAAAACGACGTATGTTTTGGAGAGCTGGTACATGTTGATGCCACATAGATGCCACATAGATAAATTTAAATTCCCTCCATTTTTAGATCATTTTTTTAATACCCGTCTCCATTCTTTTTGCCAAAATAATACCCATTATAAATTTAGAGCTAGGATAGTGATTATTCTTATAATCACTGTTTTTCCAAATCAAATTCAAAAAAAAAAAAAAAAAAATCTGAAGAAAAAAAAATGAAAATGCGGAAAAAACAAAAAAAGGTGAAAATCTAATCTTGTTAAAGAAAATCGATTGAAAGTTCTTGTTTTGGGTGCTACTTGTTGCTTGGTTGAATTTGTTTAAGCACTAATTCTTTGAGTTGATTTGGGGAAAAAAATTAAACTCCATTGCTAGGAATTTAGAAAGCTATGAAGAACACCAAGTGGGTTTCTTTAAATTCTTGATTGTTTGATCAAATTAATGGATGAACTTTGTTCTACTTGTGTTAGAGAAGCTTCCTTTCACATTTAGGTTTTTTTCCCAAATCAAATTCGAAAAAAAAAAAAAAAATGCGAAGAAAAAAAAATGAAAATGCTTGAAAATCTAATCTTGTTAAAGAAAATGCGATTGAAAGTTGCTTGTTTGGAGTTGCTACTTGTTGCTTGGTTGGAATTTTTAAGCACTAATTCTTTGAGTTGATTTGGGGAGGAAATTAAACTCATTAGCTAGGAATTTGGAGAAAGCTATGAAGAATGGGTTTCTTTAAATTCTTGATTGTTTGATCGAATTAATGGATGAACTTTGTTCTACTTGGTGTTAGAAGCTTCCTTTCACATTTGGGTTTTTTGGATCAAATTTGAGGAAGTTGGTGTGATTTTTTTTTTTTTTTCAACTCCTAATAGAAGATGATGATGATGATGATGATGTTGATGAAGATGAAGGAGAATTGGGTATGAATTTTTGGATCCTCATACTGAAAATGGAGTATGAAAAATTGAGAGATTTTTTTTTTTTTTTGAAGAAGAAGAGTAGATGGATGGAGGAAAGGGGGAAATTAATAAAAAATGGGGAAAAAAATTAAAGATGTGTGAGTACGTGGGCCGGCCAGCGTGTGGACAAGCGCAAATAATTGGGGGTTGTCATATTGGACTGCGCGTCGGCAAAAAAAGAGACGTTTTATCCCGAAAAAATTTGTCCAGAGGGGTAATAGGACCAACGCAAAGGTTAGGTGTGTAGTTGGCATTTTGGTCAAACGTTGGGGGGTATTTTGACTATTATCTCAATTTTTCAGTTATTCTATGGTGTATAATCAATAACAGACTTTTCGAAATCGTCTCGGTTCTCTTCGTTTTCGGCACGGTTCTATTAATTTTAGATTTTTTGAACGTCATCTAACCGCTATCGCAGCCGATAAAATTTGATAGAATCAAATACCCAAAAGTTATAATAGCATAGAATTAAAAAAGTATTTTCCCTTTATAACATCGTACAATGGCAATTAACAGAAGCAATATGCTAATTATGTTTACCATAATCACATGATACACCACTCTTATTATGAAGAGGCGTATGAAAATTTATGCTATATTAGATGTAAGTTGGTGTTTACAATTGATTTCGTTGAACAATTAAGTCTGTATTTGTAATGTAGATAGTCTGTTTTAGCTGTACAGGATCATTATTCTATCAAGTACCTGTTTTTTATAGCTGGCAAAAGAGGTTTCATATATTGAAAATATAATAATATTCTATAATTGAATATCCAAAGCAAATATTGTGGAAATCTCACCTCAAATTTTAGTGGCCTACAACTATCACTGATAGATTGAGGATGAAAGTTGTTGCTATGCTAAAACTTAAAGTTTAGATAATCACGAAGAACAAAGTAGTGTTGAGTACTTGAAGAATCGGAGCACCAGCAATAGGTTTTTTGATTTGGTATTATTCTCCTTTACAATA
>NC_081353.1:25116949-25205511 GCF_029784015.1 Lycium ferocissimum | reverse complement strand
TTAAAAAGTTATGATATTAAAAAATACTTGCTAAGTAGAACTTTTATATTTATTTGTTTAATCTGTTAAGACATGAGAACATAACTTTTATCTTCAAATTCAACTTTAACATAATATTTCAGTTCAAATTTCCAAGAAAAACACACTTAATTTTAAAAAATTTATCAAAATAATAGAAAATGAACTCTATGTAATCTAGTTAAGTCAACTACCTCAGGTCCATTAACCTCGATTTTACAATATTGCTTATTAATATTATCAAAATTGCAATTCTAGGAGGCGTGAAGTGATCTTCTGCTTAATTAGAAGGCCTATTTCATGTGTTTTATGCAACGCCTGCCAATATTGTAATTCTAGGAGGCGTGAAGTGAGCTTCTTCTTCTCTTTTTTCTTGTCCTTCTTTCTTAAATACTTTCAAAATTCTTTTGCCGTCTTATTGAGTATCGAAATCAGAAATTTAAATAAGGAAATTTAAAAAATTTAAAAATATCACAGTTAGGTATAAATTTTTACAATGGAGATTCAACAGCTAGGGCAGCAGGTAAGGCAATCCTTCATACTTCTTGGCGAAGCTCATTTAATTTGAAACTAAATCCTCTCCAAGGGAAAATAAAGAAGCAAAATATTGTTTATGTTGGCATTGCAGAATCTTACATCTCCTACTAATATATGAAAGTGACTTTACATTCAGATATTCAAGACATTTTTGGAGAGTAGAGGACACTTGTGGTTAACTATTATAAATCCATCTTTCGGAAACATAAAAGTAAGCAAGTAAGAACTAATCTTAAGCATTCCAGTTCTATTGTCACATATGGTAATAATTCAGTTAGGGAGATAAGCACATGTATATATTAAAGAAGAAGAAGATTAAAACATTTCAATATCGGTATTGCGGGATCCTAAAGTGAAGATCTCTTAAATCTTAGACGTTAGCCGCCTTTTCTCCTAGCAACTGTAAATTCTAACAATTATTTTCCATTCCCATCATATGAACGAACGGCTACTTCAATTTGACACTTCAAATACAGTTATCTTTCGATCAATTTTCATTTCAATTTTCTTATAGAGAAATAAGAGAACTCTTATGGACAACTGAAATTTTTTTAAGTGATGGCTGAATGCTTTTACAACCGATCATTAAATTGAATTTTTGGTTCATTTGACAGACAAGTGAAAACTATATTGCTCCTCTTGTATGGGATAAGGTGAGAAACAATTTTTTTTTAAAAATGAAAGGACCATTTGAACTTTGAAGTATGGAATAGTAAATCACGTTCATTGTTTGGACATCATTTGATATTTATTAAAAAAAAAAATTACAACTTGAAACTTACTAAATATATAAGTAGCATTGTTTTTAAACAAAGAAAAAAATAAATTAAGACAAGTAAACTGTACAAAGAGGGAGTAGTAGTTTCAATTCTCTCCCAAATTTCATATTCATTCAAAATACTTTGGGATTGAAGGAGCAGAGAACATTGAATTGGTAGATTTTGAGCCTCCATTACTCTAATTTTTTTTTATGATTTCTTATGCGTCATGTTAAAAAAAGCAAAGAATATGGGACGAGATATATATTTTACCATAATATTCATATTTATTGGTGTAAGTCTCAACAGTCTTGAAAAATGATTTGAAAATGAGTAATTAATATGAAGGCTAAAATTAATAATAAGAACAAAAATTTCTTTCTCTCGATATGTTAACATGGACAAATAAAAGTGAACGGAGGGAGTGACTTTTATTCTCGTTTTCCTTCTTTGTCAATACTTTAAACGTGAAGAGAGGACGAACAATAACAATGTAAATTTGTACCAAAAGTTATACACATTGTATACTTTAACCAGCTTCTTTTTTATCCCACTTGGACATATATCATAAGCAAAGACAAGTATTTATTCTCTTCTCATGTATACACACACATTTATTTCCTCCGTGCACTTTTACTTGTCCATTTTTTACTTTTGACGTTCTTTAAGAATTAATAAATGAAGTAAAATTTAGTTACCAGGAAAAAAAATATTATGAAAAATTATTATGTCGCCTTCTTTTATTAGCTCTTCACTTAACTTAATATCTTTATTAGATATTCTCCTTTTAATATTGGGATAATTTAAGAGAGAACACTTTAAATTTGATTTGCTTAAACTAAAATTTTAACAGATTATTCCAAATGGAATATAGGCTTTTATATGTATATGTTAATTTTATGAATTATCGTAAAAGCTATCACTTTTTTTTTTTAACTTTAAAAGATAAGTAAATATATATTGTAATTTAACGTTTTAGGCATATTCAGCCCAGGCAAAACAATTATTAACTTTATTTTTTTTCCCTCTTGCTCCATGGGCCCTTGCGGCTATGTATTAATTGTTAGGATTTTCTTGAATAGGTGTGAATGGGAAAAGAATAGTTGTGACTTTTCTGATAAGGCACAATGACACCTGTTCATACCATCCTTTGTTGGCTATAATACTTAGTCATTCCATTAGATTTTACTTACAAAAATTCTGATTGTCTTCTTCTTTCTTCTTGCACAATAAAAATTCTAGTGTGATTTACAGCCTTCGAGTGGTTCGCCGTTCACTAGGGTTTGAGGTACCGCTACGCAGGTGAGTTAATTCGTTCTATCCTGGGAGGATATATTTCATAACCTCGGGTACTTGAGGGGAATAATTTCCTTAAGGAAACACTGTGAATTCAGTGGGCTTGAATTTATTTTCCTTTCTTTTCAGATACCGCGTTAGATTGTTTCCTCTCTTTTCAGATTCTGTTTTAGATTATTTTTTGAATACAGATTGACAACAATCTTAAGGAAATTATTAGTTTTATATATTATGTATTCTGTTAATCTACTAGAATCTTACTTTGTTGACAAAGAAGAAAGTAATTAAGACTAAACCTTGATAAGATTGGAGAAGAAATTTACTCTTGTCAGGAAGAAGAAAGTTACTCTTTTCAGAATAGGAAAAAGTACTCTTTTCAGAAGAAGAAAAAAAAAGTCTTTTCAAAGATAAAAAAGTACTATTTTCATGAGAAAAAACGGTACTCTTTTTGGAGACTAAAACCTTTGTGGTTTTCTACTCCCCTGTATGGAGATTAAAATCTGCGTGATTTTCTACTCCAACTTACTATTCGGTTTAAAGAAGATAAAAACTTTACCGATTTAGTAACTTTTAATTAGCTTGAAGATATAAAATCTTATTTCATTGTTTATTCGGTTTGAAGAAGGTAAAAACTTCTCCGTTTTATTAAATCTGTTTGTGTTAGAGATTATTCGTTTTGAAGATATAAAAATTTCGCCAGTTTATTCTCTGATTAAGAAAACAGCTAGATAAGAATCGGAATTTAATTTCGATTGGCGGCATCAAACAAAACTATTCAACCATGGAACATGTTTCTTCATTGTTGTATTAATTATTATATATGACATTGGTGTGGCCAGTCACAGCGTTGAATTAATATTATGACACCAACAAAATATGTTGATGGCATTGGTTTATTCATCAACTGATTGTGTCATTTAAGAAAAGGGTGTCAAGAGTGTATCTTTTGTTTTGTTTGGGTATCACGTTTTTCCTTGGACAATCTAACTGTTAAAGTGGTAAATTGACATGGAGTACTCCTGCAAGCCATTTGTGCATTTATTGAAAAAGTACTCTTTGCATAAGAAGAAAGTAAAGAAAACGACACTCATGTGGGGTCTTCGGTTATGCATTCAAAGGTTTGGAAATTGAGAATCAATTAATTGTGATAAGAGGTCTTTATGACTTGTTACGAAGGGGAGCTGTTATTTGGTCTAACCAAATTTGTGTTCTCAAAAGGCACGTATATATATTTTTTTTTTAAAAATGCAGATCAATTTGTTGGGGGAATTTTTTTTTTTCATCAAGTTTGAAAAATTTATCGTCCCTCCGGTTTAAAGTTCGTGCAAATGCGGCACATGTCACAGAAACACGTGGTTTGCTTCAAGGATGAATCAATTCAAGAAGAAAGCAACAAAAATCTGGTTCTACTTTCTTTACTCTGCTCGTCTTTTTATTTTCTACTCTTTATGATTTATGAAATTCAGCTTTTTATAAATTTTAGGGTAGACATTTATTATTAGATGATCTCAAGGTATATTCTATTTGTGTGCCATAAAATTAATTAGTTGGTATATAATGTGGTAGCGTGCACGAATATGTGGAATAATATTTTCAAGGTAGTAAGACATGATTTAGGCTTACATTAATACTTGAAAGTTATTCTTGAGATCATAAAAAATAATATATATATATATATATATATATATATATATATATATATATATATATATTATTTTGGGTTAAACAATTAGATGAATTACCCTAGAAAAGAATAGTAAACCAATTTATTTTATTTTTGAATATATGTCAAATTTTTGAAATCTATCAAGAACTATTCTTTAAGATGAAGAAAAATGAAACATCTTCTTTGATTCCTAGACAAATACTATCTTTGGGGTTAAATGTTCATAGACAGTATTTCATCACATTTACAAATGTGAAAGTGATCGTTGATGGACGGAAGTTGAATTTGTCCGACAAAATTGCGACAAATTAAAAGTGAAATGAACAATAGACATTTTGTTCCATACTTATGTTAAGGATACTATCTCAATTAAGTATAATGATAGTGGGTAATATTTTTTTATCCGTTCCAAATGTGTCCCCTGTGAAGGGTATATTGACCATGTAGAATGGAAAATATATCATGGAATTTTTAAGCAATATTTGGTGACTCTCTAACAAGTTTCTGCCTCACTTTATCTGAGTAATACAAGAATTTCCTTGAATCTATTTGATAAAATAGAAAGGTTGAATTATAGTTGGCAGAACCATAAAAAAAAAATGATGGCCTAAATGCTTTTAGCAATTGATTTAATTGTTCCAATTTGACAAGTTGTTGTTTTGACATTTGAAACTGGAAAACTTTGTCACGTCATTCTTGCATATCATCTTGCAAATGAAATCAATCACGAGATAAGACACTTCAAAGGAATTGTTAAAACCACAAGCCACGTTTGGTAGTAAGAAAATTGTTTTTTGTCGTACTTTGTCTTGTATAATTGCAGGATAACTGAAGTGGCTTGATGGATATAAAAGTTGGGTGTTTTGTGATGCTTTTTGAAAAAGAAAAAAATGTTTGGCACCAGTTAAGAATGATTGCTTAGCATGAAGTTTGGTTAATAAGATTCTAACGTCAAAATGTTTGAGGGCATTTTCTTATATGCATGCTGAATTAGAATCATTAATGTGCATTTTGATTTGATGCTAGGGAGAGAAATTCTTCATATGCCCTTTAATTTTGAGTTGCCTAAGAACAGAGTACTTAATTATTTGAAATGTGGGGGCTTCCTGACTTATGATAAAGTCAATATTAGATTGAATGTTTAATTTGGAATAACAAGAAATATGAAAAATGATGGCATTCTTGTATATTACGCCAAACGAACAAAATCTTTAGTGGATTTTTGATATGGTGGTCATTGAGATTAACTAGTACCAAATTGATAATTTGTTATATACTTGTTCAGAAAAGTTATGTTCTTTCATAAAAGGGTGTCACTAGAAATGTCGTGACTTTTCATGAAAATATGTGACTATTGAAATACAATTATCTGTATTGACATGGATGTTGGTGAAAGGCTAGCCGTTGTCTATTGTTTGATAAATATGACGTTCAATTAATCATTGATAAAATGAATGTCTTGTTAATAAGTTCTTGTTTTCCTGTAAAACTTGCGGGGGCAAGCTATCCTTATGATTACCAAAATACTCAATCGAGTGCCTATAGAAAACACAATTTATTCCATATGAAAAATGGAAAGCCCAACTTGAATTACTTCAAAGTGTGGGGGTGTTTGGCTAAAGTGCAAGTTTCTAAACCTAATAGGGTAAAATTGGACCGAAAACTATTAATTAAATCGTTTTCTAGGATATGCCACCAATAGTAAAGGATATTGGTTTCTAGTTCACAAATCATAAAACTTCGATAGAATAAGAAGATGTTGACTTATTGACAATATTGTATTATGTCAACCCCACAATATATGTCCTTTACGGTATTGACATGGTATGCCTTTGGTGGTATTGATATACTAGTTAGTGAATTATTCACATAACTCGTTCCGTCTTGGTAAGGAATAGTTGTTCGAACTACTAATTTGATGAGATTGATCGTATGTCTTTCATCATAGGTCGTGTTCATTAATTTCGTGAACGGATGTCACTTGAAAGGTTGTGACTTTTCATGATAAAATGTATATGTTGAGAGACAACTCTTTGAAAAGACAAGACGTCTCATTGAATGTAGAAATTCATTGGTTTATAAATCGAAGAAATTGATGATAATGATAAAAATCGGCAATAGCTGGATTTTCACATCGAATATTAGTTGATATTTGAAAAGTAGACTTACAAGAAGTGGAATGGTTGAGAAATATTTTTTTTTAAAGGATTTTCACATCGGTGAATGTGTAGTTAGCGATGCGATATATCTATTTTATAAGTTTATTTTGATATAATAAATATCCCGCGATTGAGGGCAATAATGATGCAGAATCATCGGGTCAACCGAAATAAAATCCACAAGAAGTGGAATGGTGTCTTGAAATTGATCGCCCGCTCATGTAGTTTAAGTTCATAACTTTTAAAGGTTGTAGCCCGAATATTTTTTTGAAAGATATTCCATTCGCCAACCATCCACCAATCGGGTATCATGATGTCACATTATGTATAACGGGAAATCTCGTCACATCGACGATATCGAAAACTACTCTCAGCGGAGTTATCACTATTGACTATGTTTAGAAACGTATTACAAAAAGCTTAACTAGAGAGGTAGTTGAAAGATCATTATAAAGGCTAACAAGTCATCCCGCAACTCTACTTAGCCGAGAGCTAGGTTCAAAGAGATCAAACAAAATTATGAATGCGATTCGACATTGTCAAATAATTCAATCCATTCTCGTGATGAAGACAATGTTCAATAAAATCCATTAAGGCTTTTTAACGAGTTAATAAAGGTTTAATGATTTCTAAGTTTGGCGTTGACCAAATAGTGTATCTACGGAGGTTTTAGAATCACCTATGGAGTGTGAAGTAAGCCGCTTCAAAGAGAAATGATAGAAAAAGCCCATTCTCTATACACTTATGAAACCGCGGTGATCATGGTCGAAACGAACACAACAAACCATTCCACGCCCAAAAGGGTTGATTACGTGATTGTGGTTGTCTAGGTATACACCAAAGCTCGATGATATCAAATCTGCTTGATTGACCGAGTATACCCGACATATGTTCACTACGGAAAGTTCAAAGGGAAACCTATTTATCCAGATGCAATTAATCTTTATTTGTAAATCACACACTTGTTCGTATATTTCTTAATCATAGAGCCATTCCCCATTCCTGTAGGGGATTGTTAGGATTTTCTTGAATAGGTGTGAATGGGAAAAGAATAGTTGTAACTTTTGAATTTATGTTCCTTTCTTTTCAGATTTCGCGTTAGATTGTTTCCTCTCTTTTCAGATTCTGTTTTAGATTATTTTTTGAATACAGATTGACAACATTAATTTAAGGGAAAAAAAACTTTTTATAGCTTAATAACCCCCAATTAATGTTTCTTTCTGAGCCTAGCCCTAATCTCTTACTCTAATAACCTTAAACTTTTTTAGCCGGATAAAAAACATGCTTCTTTCAATTTCTTGGTAACCCAGATTTGATCTATCAAAATGAAATTAAAACATAATTGTGATTCACTCAAATGAAAAAAGAAAACAACATATGGAAAGTGTATTTTTCTTTTTACTAAATTCTTTATTTTGAAAATCAAAATAGGTGTAATACATGTATAAATGATATATAATTGGCGTATAAACAATACATAGAGTATAATATGATTATACAACAGTAACCAGTGATTATATATCTTAAAATTTAATGTGTAATTTGTATAATCGATGTATATTAATATATAATCAGTGTATAAACTAATTATACATTATCATATGATTATAGACAAATATTAATCTAGAACCACATTGATTGCTAGGTGAATCTGAAAAGAAGAAGATAGGATAATGCCTAATGGTCGAATATGTGTAATTGAAGTGATAAACTATTCAAAAAGTAAAACACTTTCACCGTCAAATAATTCTTAGTTATGGACTCTTCGTAGTTTCATGTCAGAAAAGAACAATTCTTTTTGGTAAGAAGTTGATGGCTAAGATTGATTTTATATTTGGTGATGTGGATCCAAGAACTTTTTCAACTTTGTGATGAACAATGATTTTGGTTAAAGAAAGAGGCATCAAAAGAGAGAAACATTTTTGACTAAAAAAAGAAATTCATTAGGCTAGAAAGTTTAAATTTGGTTGCTTTGAAAAAAGTGATTTTTTTTTGCTATAAGTTTGTTAATTATGCTAATGTATATGTAGCTATTTTAAACTTAAATTCTCTCTTTTATTTTTAATACACAATTTTAATTATTTGCATTATCTGTTTTTATGTGTTTATGTATTTTCATAACGAACTAAGTGGATGTTATATCCCGCATTTTCGCATATTCGAAAAATCTGAAATAATTGTGACTTGTAAGAAATGACATGTTGATTTGATTTAATATATATGTTGTTGTTCAAAAAAATCTTGAAACATGGAGGAAGGTCAAGAAAAAGAAAATTAGTTCTCTTTAAAATAAGACCCGCAACGATTTGGGCTTAATGAAATGGAAAAAAAAAAGAGGGAAGCAAAAGGCCCAAAATTATAGGGGTGGCCGGCCAACCCACCAAGGCCCAAGCCCATGGTCAAATAAGACCAATTAAATACATAGAAGGGCCCTTTTTCCTTAGTCTTCTACACTAGAATCTTCAAGAAAAAAAAATTGAATTGAGAGCATCAACAAAGGGCCATTCGGCCATCAAAAAAAAAAAAAAAAAAAAAAAAATTGTGGAACTCAAATCCTTGGTGCAAAACTTATCTCCTTTGAATTTCTACAAGCCCGGAACCCTCTTCAATGTGATACAAATTTGGAGGCAAGAAAGTATTTTTTTTTACAAAGTGGAGAATTTGGAAAAGGTAAGGATTCTACTCTTTTTAGCTTGGAAGATTTTATATATATGTTGTAGTATGTCTAATGAATGTAGAGTATGAAAATTTTGTGTCATGGGTATGTGTGTGTGTGTGGCCAAAATGGGTGTTGATGGAGAGGGATGATCAAATTTTATTTATTATGAAATTGTGTTGTAATGGCCTTTTTATGTAAATGGAAGAATAATGGTTCAAGTTGGCATGAGAATTTATTGCAAGTGGTTATAGGAAATTATATTTTTTACATAGTTTTTATGTAATTAAAGTGGAGTTCTAAATGTGAATTGTTGTGTTGTTGGTGAATTTGGAAGGATGCTAGTCCAAATTAGCATGAAAAATTGGTTGTTAAGTTGTTGTAGGAAGTTTTGGTAATTTTATTGTAGATTTATGTAATTATGGAAATGCAATTGTTAGGGTGCAAATTGTGATTGTTGTTAATGAAATTGGAAGATAAAAAGGTGTTGTGATTTTCTTAGAGGTTTTCGGATGAATTATGGTTTGGGTGGAAATTTTGTATATTTTGTAAATATTTTGTAGAATGATAGAAATGCTCCCGAATTGAATTGTAATCTTGATTAGAATTATGAAAATGTTCCTTTCTTTTGGAAGTTGTCGCATTATGATATTATGTTAATATCCTTTTTCTTTGATTGTTGCGTGGTTGGTGTTGTTGTTGGTATGGTTGTTGACATTATTTTTTGAATACAGATTGACAACATTAATTTAAGGAAAAAAAGATCGAATTCCCTTATAGCTTAATAACCCCCAATTAATGTTTCTTTCAAGAGCCTAATAAGCGAAGCCTTACCTTTCCTTCTTACTCTAATAACCTTAAACCTTTTTCTAAAGAAATTCTTCCGGATAAAAAGATGGCTTTCATTATTGATTTCCATGTGCTTTCGATTTGATCTATCAAAATGAAATTAAAACATAATTGAGATTCACTCAAATGAAAAAAAAAAAAAAAAAAAAAAAATTAATATATTCAACTTTGGAAAGTGTATTTTTCTTTTTACTAAATTCTTTATTTTGAAAATCAAAATAGGTGTAATACATGTATAAATGATATATAATTGGCGTATAAACAATACATAGAGTATAATATGATTATACAAAATTTCAAATGGTTTTCAAAATGATTATATATCTTAAAATTTAATGTGTAATTTGTATAATCGATGTATATTAATATATAATGACTTAAGATATAAACTAATTATACATTATCATATGATTATAGACAAATATTAATCTAGAACCACATATGATTTTGATACGCGGCTATGGTTTAAAAAAAAAAAAAAACCCGATTTGACTATCGTTTCGAAAAGAAGAAGATAGGATAATGCCTAATATTCGAATATGTGTAATTGAAGTGATAAACTATTATAAAAGTAAAACACTTTCACCGATACATATATCTAATCTTAACCGGGGTTCCCCGGCGCATATCTTATATATGGACTCTTAACGTAGTTTCATATCGTGATAAGGAACAATTTTTTTTTTTCCCGTATAAGAGATTGATGGTTCTAAGATTGATTTTATATTTGGTGATATGTGGATCCAAGTGATTTGTACGTTCGTGGGTAGATATTCTTTTTCAACTTTGTGTGGATGAACGATGATTTTGAAGAGCCAAAGAAAGAGGCATCAAAAGAGAGAAACATCGAGCTTACACGGGAAAGGGTCGACCCCCCTTTTCTTCTTTTCATGCCCGCAGTAGGGTTGACTAAAAAAAGAAATTCATTAGCCTAGAAAGTTTAAATTTGGTTGTTTTGAAAAAAGTAGGGTTATTTTAAGTTTTTTGCTATAATGGGCTGTTAATTGGGTTAATTATGCTAATGTATATGTAGCTATTTTAAACTTAAATTCTCTCTTTTATTTTTAATACACAATTTTAATTATTTGCATTATCTATTTTTATGTGTTTATGTATTTTCATAACGAACTAAGTGGAGTGGAGATATTATCCTATAATTTAGAGGTAAAACTTAAAAGTTATATACTTCCAAAAAAAGCATTTGTATGCACTTCAAATTTAAACTCTTTATATTTCAACTAAAGTATATGCTATTGTTATTCATAATAAACATAGTCCTAAAATTGCCAAATACTTAACGTCAAAGCTGATTTTATGGAGTGTGTGTATATATTTTAATTTCTGAAAGTTCTTGCGCTTGATATTGTACATGAAACACACAAAAAAAGAAGAAGTATTAACTTGATATAATTGTTTTGTGAAAGGTGATATATTCCAGAATGCATGATTTTACATTAAATATTTAAGATATATGAAAAACAAAAAGTAATTAAAACAAAGAAGTTGATAAAGATATTCATGGGATTCAAAACTAACGTGAGAGTACCTTGATGTAAAGGTTTAACACTTCGTTTCTTTACAGTACTTCGTCCAAAAATTGCAGAAATGACACAAATATAATATACAAATAGAGCATTGTATGTCCATTTACGTTATAAAATCTACCTTAATAGATGAGAAGTATATATATATATATATATATATATATATATATATATATATATATATATATATATATATATATATATATAGAGAGAGAGAGAGAGAGAGAGAGAGAGTAAATATATCATAAAGTCATCCAATAAATTTTTGTTGCCCATATTTTTTAATTACTTTTGCACTACTTAATACTAATATATTGTCAATGTAATTTTATATTAGCTTATCACTTGACTTAATATTTTTGTCTACTGCACTCTTTTTAAATTTTGACTTTTGATTAACTTGCAAATTGACTTATGCCTTTCTTGGTGAAGTTTTGGGGAAACCAAAGCACTTTTTTTTAAAATGAAATGATCAAACACAAATTATTATTTTTATACTAGTCTGATGGTGGGATGCTTTTCTAACTTAGGAATGATTCTTATTATAGTAATTAATAAAGATATATTTAGTTGATTAGCTTAAATTTAGGGATTTTATTATTATGTGAACTCCTTGATTAATGTGAACTTCTTGATTTTGGGAGGGAGCGTAGGCTTTTTTTTGTATACCATGTATACTTATTTTGTTTTATTAAATGTAATAATGAAATTAGTTGTAGATTAAGGAATAATTTACTCATTTGCTAGTATTTATGTAACTTCCCGCCCTTTTTTTTTTTCCTTTCTCATTCGACGTGCAGTATTTGTTTTGGGCTCAACTATTTTGTATTCATATTAGGAAGTCTCACTGTTAAGTTGATTAATAATCTTTTCATTATTGTATTTATTGTCGGATTTTTATTTGGTATATAAAAAGTTTATCGATTATAGGATTAGCTACTGTATAATAATATGTGATTAACATAATTAGCATTAAACATTTAAAAGTCAACCTATAATACTAATTCATTTATCTCGAATGAGAACTACTTTAATAAATAAATTTTGAGCATACACTATATCAACTATGAAATTATCTACTGCACTATAAAAATTTAGCTATGAAACATTAATATGAAGATTGGTAGACTTTGTGATAACAAAATAGGCACAATATAATTAGTCTTGAAGCATGACAATAGTTTTGATAGACCATCTTTTGATTTTTTTTGTGATATCCTCTTATAATAGTGAAATTACTATTCTTTCTATCATTTCAATTTTATCGAAATCATCGAATGGACATCTTTGTGAAAAATTATCAATTCCTAAAGTCAAATAAATCTTCAATTTTAATGTTCTAGTGACTTATTTCATTGTGTTCGTAAAAGATTTAATTTCAAGTTTATCAAAGTCATAAGAACTAATATTCTAATTATCTATGCGTAGGTGGTGCTTGTTTTTCTATAATAAGGAAAGTTGTAAATTTGTTATTTTTTAAAGTTCTTTAGTTATTTATTTTGAATTTTTATTTGCTCAAAATGAATCTTGCAAGGTCAACTAATCGTTAGATTTCAAAATGGAGTTTCTTTTGTTAGGTAATACATTATTGCAATTACTATTATATAAAATGTTAATTATCTTAAGTACCCACTAAAAAGAATGAGAGTAGGACATCTAAAGAATAGAAGTTAATCCTCCGTAGGTAAGAAATACAAATGGATATTTATAAAACATGCATTATCATTTTAAAATATAAATTTTCATATATTTTCTTAAAATTTGTGAAGAGAACGTATGCTTTTGCTTGCCGATTGATATTTTATATTTGATATTTTATTAAAAAGTTTCTCACATAAATTCTACATTATTATAATATCAAAGAACTTTATTATATTTCAGGTGCTAATCTTTTTTGGATTAAATTTTTTTCAAATTTGTTGATTAATTCTATTAAAATATAAATGAATGTTCTGGAAGATAACTCGTGTTCAACTCAAACTCAGCAGTATATTAAAGATGTGAAGCTTGTTGACACTCTACTCTCTAGCTAGACTCTTTTATCTTGTGAGGATTTAAGTTTGCATATATAATTATAAGAAAACTAAATCTATCAAGTACATAGAGTTTTGTTTATTGTTATAGTTTAAGTAAGAAGATCATTTTTCTAGTTATTAGATGAAATCATTTTAGGCCACCTATTTTATTTCCAAATATGTAATTGCAGTAATAAAGTTATACAAATTGTTTAATAAATATGTTGAATCTAGTTCTCTTATCAAATTAACATTCTTTGTCATGTCATGTATTTAAAATTAATCCGAGCAAATAGAGAAATTATACATTTTCAAAAGTTTTGAGGTGGGTTCGAATTAAAATTAAAAATTAACATTTATTTTAAAATCTCAATTTATGCGATACTTTTACTTTTCGTAAATAACGCGACTAATCTTCGATCTTTAAATTGGATTAGATCAACTTAATATTTTAAATTTTGGTATTCAAAAACTATACAAAAATATTATAAGATGTGATTCTTCTCATGCTTAGATTTGGCAAAAGGAGTTGGTGAGACTTCGAGTAGAAGTACGGATGGCCCGTAGTACAGGGGAAGAGGGTTTTCTTTAAAGAGCAAGTTTGCTAAGGAGGATTTGGTAAAACAGTTGGTATATATGCTACAGATCAGCTTTCATAGCCAGACGGAGTCTTGTGTATATCTTTTCGTTGATCGTAACGTTTTTTCCGATGACAAGTTGGTGGTTATTGTTTCAGATAAAGTTGGTTGTTGAGGAGCAGCAGCCATGGGATATTGTTAACTTAGATTTGAGAGGGTTGAGGTTTTTTAAATTTATTTAAATATTTAATTTTAAAGTACTAAATAGACACAAATTTTATAAAACTTCTAATTTAATTTTTAAATTGGTAACATTACAAATTCAAACATACAAACGAAAATATTTAATTTTAAAGTACTAAATAGACACAAATTTTATAAAACTTCTAATTTAATTTTTAAATTGGTAACATTACAAATTCAAACATACAAACGGCTAATACATTGTAAATTTAAAATTCAAAACATAGAAACGAAATGTAAACACATTGCAAATCATAAAATTTGAAAACATACAAATTATAGTTGAGTTTTTATAATTTTAAAACGGTTATTTTTTTGAGCTTATAACGGCTAGTTTTTTTTAAACTTATTAGTTAATATTAAATTTTCAAGTCTTTATAAAAAATTTAAAGACTTGGATTTATTTTTAGGTATTTATAATAGGAGAAAATAATTTCAAGTAAGAACTATTTATTTTTTATAACTTATAACTTTAAAGTCTTTAAATGTATTTAACAACAACTATTTTTTGAACTTCTAAGGGCTATTATTTTTAATTTATTACATAATATTAAATATACTTTTAAGTCTTTATAATCTTTATAAAGAATTGCATTCTTATTTGTAGTTATGTAAAGAAAAATAATTTCAGTAAGAACTTTATGTTTACTTATTCAAAATAAATCTTTTAAATTTCATAAAATTTGACTTAAAGTCTCAAATACAAGAAAAGCACCTAATCTACACAGCCACCTTCTAGGAAAGGGTTCTGTTTCAATTAGGCCTCTAAGTTATAATAAGCATCAATTCTAGAAAGGGTTATCTAAGTTATAA
This sequence comes from Lycium ferocissimum, assembly GCF_029784015.1. NCBI lineage: Eukaryota > Viridiplantae > Streptophyta > Magnoliopsida > Solanales > Solanaceae > Lycium > Lycium ferocissimum. The sequence continues at coordinate 25,190,379 of NC_081353.1, read as the reverse complement.
TAAGATCACCTAATCTACACAAACACCTTCTAGGAAGGGTTCTGTTTTAACTAGGCATCTAGGTAGTTAATTATAAATTATCACACTAAAACTTGTACGGATCTATGTATATTTTTTCTAATTGTCTTATCGCTTCTGTTGCATTCAATTATGGAATTGGTATAGCTCCTTGACGGGACTAGTCCGAGTTGAGCTTCGGTAATGGGACTAATAGGTGTCTCATTTAAATCTAATTCCTCTCCTTCTTCTACTTCTAAATTTTCAAAATCATCAAAATCTAAATTACCATAAGCTCTATCTAAGGCTTCATTTTGTAATTCTAAATCTTCTGGAATAGGAGCAAAACTGGGGGGAGAAAATAAATGCTTTCATCAACATGAGTGAAATCCTCCGTATTGTTTCTAAATTGAATTTCAGATTTACTAGAAGAACCAAATTTACTAGAAGAACTTATTTACCCTTACTACTACGGCTAAAAGGGTTAGGGATTTCGACGCTTTACCTAGGACCGGGATCTTAACTTTTTTAGACATATTATCAAAGTATAATAAAATAAAATATGAAAATTAATTGAAAAAAAAGATGCAAATAAAATGCAAGTATTAAATAAATTAAAGGATGGAATGAGTGTACCAAACGTCTGCGTAAAAGCAGACGTAACCGTAAATGTTGAAATTGAAATTATGTTACTTGAAGCTTGAAAGTTGCTCCAAAATTCAAATATTGCCCACTTCACCAAAATAATAATAATAATAATATTTCACCAAATATTAGGGAGAGATATAATTGATAACAAATATTAGAAAGAGAGGTAATTGGTGGATGATTTGTGTGAAAATGAATAAAAATGAAGAGGTATTTATAGTTTAGAATTTGGATTAAAATGCAATTTATTAAACTTTGGGGGTATTTTTTTTTTATGGGAGAAGGGGACTCCAACGGCTGAAAATCAGACCGTTTGGAGTCCCAACGTCAATATTTTGGAGCCTCCAACGGTCAAAAGGCTAACCAGCTAAAAAAAAAATTATAGTTCAATTTTCCGGCGAGGCGGGACCGGTCAGCCGGTTCAGTACCGGGCCTGACCGAACCGAGCTTCACCGGGACTTTTACCCCCTTCCGCCCCCACCCGTCCCCCTACCCCCCTACCCCCCCGCCCGCTCCCCCATCATTGACCGAGATCGGGATGGTCCCCGTCTGGGGACAGGGCGGCGGGGGGACCGGATCGTCCCGTCCCCACTGATAGCCTTAATTTGACCGAGCAAAAAGAGATGTTAGAGAACTTACGAAATGATCATGCTAATAATTATTTTAGACATCATCCCTTTTTTCTAAGAGAAATAAAAAGCTTAAAAAAGCGCGATCGTAAAAGATATTTGAAAATTTACGAAGGATAGAAAACTAAGTTACATAAATTTGATCTTATAACTAAAAATTACCATACGAAATAAAAATTTAAGTTATTGTTCGTTGTTTATTGAGAAGATAGGATTTGAGCTCACTATTCTTCGCAGCCAAAAGTAGATATCTTGGAATAGTTTCTCTTGTTATCTCCATTCTTAACCAACTCAAACCCATATAACAATTCATCACACGTAATTAGTAAGTTTACCAAAATTTTTAGAATGGGTGAGGCATAAGTATGATATCGTGTGTGAGAGAGTATTTTATTACAATTATAATGTGGTCCCCACCACTTTATGCTCTTCCTTCTTCCACGTTTTTTTTCTCATTAAACTCGTATGGAGTTTAACTGATTTTTTAAACAAAAAATTGAAAATCTAAATAATAAAATTGAAGAATATCGTAAAAAAATTTGATCTGCGTATAATAGAATTGAAAATTGATGACAAAACAGAAAATGAGAAAAAAGAGGAAATAAGAGAGAGAGAAATGACCGAAGAGGAAGAAAAAATATGGAAGAAGAAAGGAAGAGAAAGAAGAGCATATACTAGTGGGGCCCATATTATAATTGTAATAGAACACTCCCTCATACACCATGTCATACTTATGCCTCATCCATTGTAAAAATTTTCTTCTTCATCTTCCATTGTTGATGGAATCGCATATCTTTGCATGTAATAAATTGATGATTTGGATATATTTTCTTCGATCTAACTATCCTAAAATAGTGAAATTCCTTATTACATGACTAGGGACCTCTACTGTTTGGGATTGGTTTGGTTTATTGATATTACACTTGCATTGTATTCATACTCATTTCCATGATATATTCATATTGCCTTGACATGGTACTGATGATGGGAAATGAGAAGGAAATAAAGATGCATTGAGACATATTGATATGAGTCACCTTTGGGCTGTGTGCGGAGTGACCGGTATTCTTCCGAGGCGTATTGGATATTAAGTCATCTCTGGGCTGTGTGCGGAGTGACTGATATGGAAACACTTATTTATCCGACCCATATTGGATATTGAGTCATGTCTGGGCTGTGTATAGAGTGACTGGTATTGAATGTTAAGTCATCTCTGGGCTGTGTGCGGAGTGATTGGTATTTCATGTTGAGTCATCTCTGGGCTGTGTGCGGAGTGACCAGTACATGGATTTCGCGGATCCCCCATAGGTTGAGTTGCTGAGACGTGATGTTCTGTCGTCGGAGTATATGTGTACGAGTATATGCATTGCATACATATCACATACATCTTGCATTTCATCTTTTCATCTCTCTTGGTTGATTATGATATGGACTTGTGATTGAAATCTCGGAAACTTGGCACAATTGGATTTAGATGCGTGATATGATTGTGATTGATGGATTCAGAGTTGATACACTGAGACTTGGCATATATTTCTATTTCATTTTGTTGTCTCTCTTATGTGTTAAGCGTGATTTGGATTGTTGTTGGATTTGAAATGGATTGTGTTGGGATCCTCGTATGTGACTAAATGGGGACGGGATACTGTAGTCATATTTTGGTCTTGAGTGATTATTCTAAAGCTTGGAACATTTGGGCTTATATGCTATAACATAGGTTGTATTGGTATTGTGGATACTCGTCTAGTAATGACTTGTACTTTATTGTTTACGTGTTATTCTTACTTTATTGTCTTCATATACGTTATCTAGTTTTAGTCGGCCTATGATACCTACCAGTACTTGTTGTTTGTACTGACCAACACTTGCTGCATTCTTTTATGGTTGCAGAGTACTTACCAGGTTTCACTTCATCTCTTCGTGGTTGATTTCCGAGTTTGTTGTTGAGTCCATTTAGGGTGAGCATGATAACGTTCGCTGCCTGAAGACTCCACTTTATTGCTTTGTCCTACTTTATATTCCGGGACATGAATCGAGACTTTTATGTATTATTCAGACTTATAGTTTAGTAAAGCTCTTGTATGACCAGACCACGATACTGGGGTTGTATGTCACTACTCTCCGCACTTTATATTATTATTGTGAGACTTACATTCTTTCTATTTTCTTCTGCTTTACTTATGTTTATTATTGTTGGGATAAGAGTTCGCTTACCGAGGTAGAAAAGATAGGTGCCCGCATGAGTTAGTGAAGTTGGGTCATGACAGAAGCATTTCAAAAGTTTAAAGATTTTCATACTTACGTCTTTAATCAATTTTCAACAAAAATTAAAAATGTTGCAATGTGATGGGGCGGCAGAATATGTTCGGCTTGGATCCTTTTATGCCTTTCTAAATGACAATGGTATTTCTCTACGAATATCATGTCCGCACACTCATCAACAAAATGGAAAAGCAGAACGTATGCATCGTACCATTGCCAATATGATTTGTTCTCTACTTTTTCAAGCATCTCTTCCTCCTATATTTTGGGTTGAAGCTCTTCACACCGCTGATCACCTTTTAAATATTCTGCCCTCTTCTACAATTAATTTTCTGACTCTTTTGAACTTCTTTTTGGCAAGTCTCCTACTTATGATCATTTATGGGTGTCTGGTTGCTTTTGTTATCCTAATCTTAATGACTACTATCCACATAAAGTAAGTCCTCGGTCGAAGCATTGTATATTTCTTGGTTATCCGTCAAATTACAAGGGATTTAGATGCTTTGATCCAATCACAAACAAAGTCTATGTCTCTAGATACGTTGATAACGTCCAAATCCACTCCTCAAAGAGAAAGTGTACACGGTCGTATGCAATATAATTACCCAACTATGAGTTGGGGTCGAATCCCACAAGGAACAATATACTAGGCGATCAAGCAAATAAGGAATTTTCACTTTCTACACTAAGCCAAACACTTGATAATATTTTGGTTTTGAGAAAATTATAACTAATGCAAAAAATGTAAACTAACCTAGAAATCAAGTAAAATGATCAATGGCCACAAGCATGGATATAAGGGAAATTACTCTCAAGTAACTATCCAATGTATTTTACAATTTTACAACTAAGAGCGAGCTTATGTTAATAGATAATGGTTTCTAAAATCTTAGTGAAAGTCTTCCAACCAAATCAATAAATTTCCCTCTAAGCTTTTCCAAGCCTTAGAGTGTGTTATCAAGCGCAATCAATTGAATCTCAGGTAATTTTTCTATTCCTAGCTCAAGTTATTAGATGAGGGTTATGCCTCAAATTCTTGTTAATTAATCTTTCCCAACTAGATTTCCTCTTCCGAGCTCAATCAAAGTAAATGAGCGACTCTTAGGGTTAGCTACTCCTTTAAGAATCATTCAAAACGAGATTAATTAAAGAAACAATGACCCACTTCATTAGCTATAAATATCATGCAATACATAAGCATAACAAGAGTTTGATCCAAAACTTTAACAATGTATATTTTCATAAACAAGTTTCAAGTAATGGAATAAAATACAACACAATTAAATATGCAATACAAAGCAAGGAGTTGAAGGAAGGGTTAAGAAATTTATCATTAAAGAGCTCCAATCTTCTTCTCCAAAGGTGTGGTGTAAAAACCCTAGCTCCAAAGCTTGTAAAATGGCCAAAGATCTGAATAATTTCACCAAGTCATGCTTTTATAGTTGCCCAATTTTTCCAAGTCCAAAAATGACAAAATATGCCCCAGATTTTAGTTTTGCAGTTCTGTCCCGTTTTTGCAAAACTGTCCAGTTTGGCCTCTTTTTGACTTTATTTTCACTTGGTTTCTTCCAATCACTTCTAAATCACATAAAACCTGTAAAATAGATGTAAACGATCTTAAATGCACTATTTTCTCAACCAAACATAGCAAAAATATAAGATTAAAGAAGAGATAAGTTGGTATCACACATTCAATTTAATGAGAGCTTCTTTCCTTATACTTATCTTAAATCATCTACCTCACTCGCAACTCCTTCACGCTCCCTGTTTCAAGCTCCTTCGAATTTCAGCTCCTTTCCACTTCCATGTTTCTCTCCTTCCTTAGTTGTTCCCCACATGAATTCAACTTCTAGACAATCTTTATCCACTAGCAGATTTCAAAGAAAGTCCAAGCAAATCAATTCCTGCAAATTCATTAAAGCTTATCTCCTCACCTTGTCAGTTAACTAATCCTAATATTCAGTCTCCCATCCTATGTCAAACTCCTAATTCTTCTCTAGTATCTCAATCTCAAATGAATCATATCTCTCCTAACCATCCACTATTCTCAAACTCTCCTTCACGTCACTTGGAAAACTTATTTTCTCATTCAAGTCACTTTAATTCCGCTGTACACTCCTTAGATTCTACGTCTGTTCCACCTTCACCTGTATCCGCTTCACATCAATCTCCCCTTCTCTCTTCCCTTCATTCACGGACTTTTTCATCCAAGCAACATCACATGATAACACGTGCTCAAACTGGCAGTCTTAAGCCACGTATACTTCCTTCTCTTCTTTCACACACTTCTTCACTCCCATTTGAACTAACATCTTTTAAGGAAGCTGTAATGGATCCGAATTGGAGAAGAGCAATGACAGAAGAATATAATGCTCTGATGGCTAACAAAACACGGGATTTAGTCTTACCTCCTCCAAATGCGACTATAATTGGTTGTCGTTGGGTCTATAAGGTTAAACAAAAATCAGATAGTTCTCTTGACTGTTTTAAAGCTCGTTTAGTAGCTCAACGATATAAACAACAATGTGGACTAGACTATGATCAAACGTTTCCAGTGGTGAAACCAGTCACCATCCGTATTGTTCTTGCGATTGCGACGACTAAGGGTTGATTAGTTCACCAACTGGATGTTAAGAATGCCTTTTTACGTGGCACTCTTAATGAACTAGTATATATGAAACAACCTCCTGGCTATGTTGACCCAAACTAAAACCATGTTTGTCGGTTAAACAAAGCTCTATATGGCTTAAAACAAGCTCCAAGAGCGTGGTTTCATCGTTTCACCTCTTTTCTTCTTCGTCATGGGTTCAAAAATAGTAAATCTGATTGTTCTCTATTTGTTTACAACACTACTACTAGTATTGCTATTTTACTACTATATGTTGACGACATTCTTCTCACTGCGTCCTCTTCCTCCTTGCTTTCTTCCTTAATTCGCATTCTTAAATCTGAATTTTTTATGAATGATTTGGGGCTAATTAATTATTTTCTCGGTATTTCTATTGCACGACGTCAGGGTGGTTATTTTCTTTGTCAATCCAAGTATGTTCAAGACCTACTTCGTCGTGCAAATCCTCTTTCTCCAAAACCTATTTCTACTCCTATTTCTCCTAAAACTTTATTGCATAATACTAGCTCTCCTCCTTTTTCAGATCCTACACTTTATCGTAGTTTTGTTAGTGGTTTACAATACATAACGTTTCCTCGTCCCGATATTTCTTTTGCGGTCAATAAAGTTTCCCAGTTCATGCATTGCCCTCTGGTCGTTCACTGCTGTAAAACATATTTTACGTTATTTAAATGGCCCACTGTCTCATGGGTTATTTATTCGTGGTGCTACTGTTGATCATCTTAAGTGTTATGGTGATGCTGGTCGGACAGGTTGTCCATCCACTCGACGTTCAACCTCAGCATTTTGTCTCTTTCTTGGCCCTAATCATGTTTCTTGGTCATCCAAGAAGCAAAATGTTGTATATAGATCTAGTGCTGAAGTTGAGTATAGGGCAGTCGCCTACACAACTGCCGAAGTTACTTGGATGCGTTCACTGCTTCGTGATCTTCACATACTCATTTTATCCACTGCTACTATTTATTGCGACAATGTGAGCAGCATCTATCTCTCTTATAGTCCTGCACAACATGCTCGTACCAAACATATTGAAATAGATATTCACTTTGTACCGGAAAAGGTTGCCTCTGGAGATTTGCAAGTCCATTATGTTCCTTCCAATGATCAAGATGTTGATTTGTTGACGAAGGCTCTTCCTTCACCAAGGGTGCTTCTGTACCGTGACAAGCTCGGTGTTCATCTAGATCACGCATCGCTTGAGGGGGTGATAAATATTGTGTATTATACTCAAGGGTAGCTTAGTCTTTTGTATGTATTTATGTACTATAAATACTCCATTGAACATGTAATTCAAAGATCATTGAGAACATCTATTGTTTCATGGGAATGAGGATAAAGTTAAAAGTCTTGGTTACTATATTTTTAGTGGGTCGGGTCAATAAAATGGTTAAAATGAGTACTTATTTATTTCTTATAATTTTGGCTTTAAATAAAAATCAGCAAGATGTAATTAAAAAATTACTTAAATAGGTCGAGTGACTTTGTAGGTGAGACATCATTAGTTGAGTGACTTTCTGGTTAGAAAACAAAGTTGAGTGGCGCTCTGAGTGAAACACCAACAATTGAGTGATTTTCTGATTAGAAAATAAAATAAAATAACTTTCTGAGTGAAATACTCATAATTGAATGACCATATGAGATATTATCTTTTATTCAAAAAAAATCTTTATTTTTTTAACTCGATAGTATTGTAACTCTGATCACTGGAGTCTCTATTTGTCTTTCCACGTTTTTATCGTTGTAGCTGATACGATGGGTGTTAAAAGAAAGTTAAAAGATCAAGTAGAATAAAAAATCGACTGTAATTTTTTATTCCCTTGGTTTTAATTTATACGAGAGTGTTTGGTTTGATATGAAGTTTAAGAATGAAAGAAAGAATTTTAATATTTGCAGCTCAAAATAAGCCATAAATATTTTTATGGCTAGAAAAGATTTCATTAAGGATGAAATTAGAAGTTTAAAGTTAATTTGTTACTAAAATATAAAAAAATGTCATTCTTTTTTAGATTGACTCAAAAAAAAAAAGTATCATATAAATTGAGACTGATCAGCGAGTAGGTGTTTGGCCATAAATTTCAAATATTTTTTATTTTATTTAGAGTTTATAAAGATGAAATTGTGTTTAGTTATACTTTTTGTAAAGTAGAGAATAGAACACTTTATTTTGAATTTATGAAGATAAAGTTGGAAACAAGTTTAATTTGGTGCAGCAACAACAAGAACAATAACATACTTAGTCAAATCCACAATGTGGGGTCTGGAAAGAATAAAGTGTATGCAGACTGAGGTAGGGAAGTTTAATTTGGTGCACTTTTCTAAATTTTAAATGCAACTCCAAACTGAATTTGAAAATTTTATAACCAAACATTAATTCTGAAATAAAGTGAAAAAATTATTCTGAAAATAAATGAATAATTTTTATGGCCAAAAAGTGAAATATATGTAAAATAATTTTCACATATTCCTTAAAAGTACACGTATTCAAAAAAAGATGAATATATGATGAACATATAAAGTTCATTTGCATTTGGGTTCCTTTCCTGTAAGCCGGTAAGGTGTCATTCGGTTCAAAGAAAAACTTTGGTGGGATTAGTAATGCTAACATTATTTATTAAATTGTTTGGTTTGTTATATTCAAAACAAGATGCATTGCATAATTTCTAAATAGTACTGAATTAGGTGTATAAGTATAAGAATAGTACTTGTACTGTTAATGTTATAGTTTACTATGTATAAGAATAGTACCGGATAAAGTGTATACGAGTGAAAAGATTATATGTCAAAAAATGTAGAAATATCATGACCTAAGTTTGAAGCCATGATTCTTAGAGATCTTTTCAATATTAACCACTACGCTAAGCCTTCAACTTCAAAGGAGTGTCATTAACACTAAGAGAGATAATAAAATCAAAATTTCACCTATATATACAATGCTTTTTCAAAAGGGTGTCGTAATTGGCGACAGCCAAGGTAATGGCTCCGCCCAGTGATGTATAAATAATACTAAAGTAGCTGTACTAAACTTAATATATAACCAAATATTGTACTAAAATTTATACCAGCATTGTTCTATGTTATACACCCAACCAAACGACCCTTAAGTGCAATCATTCCAATACTTCATTGTTAGTGTACTTTCTAAAATTTTACTTTTGACAGAAATAAAAAGTATATTTTTTATAGATTTCCTTAGAGGATTCTAAAATGATCTTCTCCTTATGAAACGATCACTGCTTCTTTGTAACTGGCTAAATATGAGTTTGTTTCAAAATGATTTTTTATTTATACTTGGTTTCACCTATATGTTTAGATTACAAATAGTGATATAGATTATCCACTAAACTGACGTGTCTAAAACAGGCAGCATCTAGCAAAATATCTCTTCTGGTAATAAATTTCTTACCGCGTGAGTTTGTGTGTATGAAGGGGAAAAATAAAATAAAAATCAAAGCCATAATATCGAAGTATGTTAGTTTTTTTTGGTTTACAGATTTTAAAAGTTGATAAAGTAAGTTTGGTTCTTAAAAAAAGATCGACTTGTGACCATGTACACCTCGAACTAAGATGTTAAAAAGTATAGAAATATTCATAATCTATTTTTTCTATACTTTTACTTGAAAAATAAATTTTGTGGTTCTCTATACTTATTTTGCAGATAGAAATCTAACTTCGTCATATTTTCCGTAAAATGGGCCACAATTGCTCATAAATGAGCCGCTAGTGCAACTTGTTGAGAATATTTCCAAGTTGAAAATCCTTGATCCATTTCAAGATAATGGACCCAATTCCCGTCTTTAAGAGTGTGTTCGGTATGGAGGAAAATGTTTTCCAATTTTTTTATGTCCGTTTAGTCAAAAGGTTTGGAAAATATTTTCTTTAGGAAAACAAGTTTTTCAAAAAATAAAATGATTTCATAATAAAAAAAAGGGAAAATGCTCCACAAATGCATTCCACCAACCACCCTACCACCATCCAACCCACCCCAACCACTCCCACCACCCCACCTCCACCCCACAACCCCCATCCCCTCAAAAAAAATTAATTTTGTTTTGAAAAAAAAAAAATTGATTTTTTTTTTTTTTGATTTTTTGCACCACCCAACCCCCAACTACCAAAGCCCAACCACTCTTGCAACCCATGCACCACACAATCCCCACCCAACCCAACCCCCAATCACTCCCGCAACCCATGCACCACCCACGCCCCAACAACCCAAACCCCAACCACTCCCGCAACTCATGCATCACCCCCCTCCCCCCCGCCCCAAACAATTGTTTTTTCTTTTTTCTTAAAAAAAAAATTGTAAAAGTTTTTTTTATATATTTTTTTCACTCCACCCATCCCCACGATGCGCCCTCCCCGACAACCCCTTCCAAATTTCTTTTCTTTTCTTTTTTTCACCCCACGACCGGCCAAACCCCCTTTCCAAAAAAAAAAATTTTAAAGTTTTGAAAAGTTTTATTTTCTGATTCTCTACACAGACCCCCTACTCCCTCTAGAATTTTCTACTTCCTATTTTATCTTTATTAAAAAATTATAAAATATCTTTATTAAAAAATTAAAAAATATCTTTTTGTTACCATTTCAAAAAAAAAATTATAAAAATTGAAAGTTTGTGTGGTTAAAAATTAAAATTTTTGGAGGGGGTGGTGTAAAAATCCAAAAAAAAAAAAAAGCAACTTTTAAAACTTCTTTTGAGATTTTTTTTTGGGGAGGGGGGGGGGGGGAGGAAGTGTAGAAACCCAGAAAAGAAAATTAAAAACTTCAAAAAAAAAAAAATTGGGGAAGAGAGGGGGGGGGGGGGGCAAGGGATGTGGTGGTGCGAAAGTCCAAAAAACAAAAAAATTAAAAACTTTACAAAAAAATAGAATTGGGTTGGGGCGGGGGGGGGGGGGGTTGGGGTGGTGGTATGGGACGCGGGGTTGGGGTGGAGTTGGTAGGGCTTAGGTGGATATTTTCCGAAAAGTGTTTTGTACCAACCAAACGAATGTGAGAATATAAGTAAGAAATTCTCTTATTTTCTACTGCCCAAACGAGCATGAGAAAATAAGTAGAAATTCACTTATTTTTAAAAAACAAATTTTCAAGGAAAACATTTTCCATACTGAACACACCGTAAATTTATATTTTCGTATCATATATCCTGCAAGTTGTGCTCGAATGACTTTTGCCCTCAAAGAACTTATGGCCCGCTAGACATAAGTTCGATTGCTAAAGGATAAAAATTAAAGATTCACCATTTGAAGGGAAAAACGTGCAATTTCTCATTAAAATCCTTGATCCATCACAAGATAATGGACCCAATTTTTGTCTTTAAGATCCATTACCTTGACCCAATTTCTCTTTTTCTCAAAACTAACACGAGATATTGACATTTTAATACAAGTAATACATAGTATTGACATATTTTTAACCCAAAACATGTTAGCATGTTTTAGGCCTAAAATAATTGAGATTATATAGCCAATCAACTAAAAAGTGGCTTAATAATAGGGATGTGGAGCAAAATTAGGAATCTCATTAATTATTTCTCTTAATCCACATTGAATATCACTAAAACTAAGGATTCCATTTCTCATTTATTCACTTAATAGATATCCCTAAAATTATGGATAAAATATTGCCATATCTTCTATCATTTTCATATAATTAAAACTGTATTTGTTAAGTGGGTCTATAAAGGCAAAAGCATGATCTCCTTCAAACTCTCATATCTCTTAGTAAACATATTTTCCATATGTATAACTATTATAATCCCAGTGAAATACAAGAAAAATTGAAAAATAATAAATTCAAACCACATATTTAGTATGTATAACGAAATATGCAAAATTATACAGATACTAATCCAAACAAATGTATATCAGTTTATGTATACAACACATTCAACAAACCAGCAAGTGTATACAATATATGTATACAATTAACAATATATATATATATATATATACAAAAACCAAGTTGAAAAATATAAAAACATGTGTATACATCTCAATCAATATATGTATACTTTAGGTACAATTCGTTCAATAAACCAGCAAGTGTATACAATATATATATATATAAATAACAGTAGATGTATACAAAAACCAAATTGAAAATAAAAAAACATGTGTATACATTAAGTTGTATACATCTTAATCAACAAACCAACAAGTGAATACAATAGGTGTATCCAAAATAAAGGTGCAATTAAAATCCAAATGAGATTTTCAAATATCTACACATATATTGTTAAGGGAGGGAGATTTCCGAATAATAGCATAATTTATTATTCAAAAACCAAAATACATATATCCAATTACAAATTCAATTATTTTCTTAAAAACAACAAAACCAACTATAAATAACCCTCTAATGAAGAATTTAAAGAATATTAATCATTCTAGAGTTCTAATGGAGAGAATTTTGGGGAAGAAGTTAGAGAAATATAGGAAAGAGAACAAGTATACGTATACAAAAATTTAACCTTCTAGAAGAAAGAATGTACAAAATCCCTATTTTTAGTCAGCACTTTATGGGTCATATATGCCAATTTTTTTAACCTAAAACGTGGAAATGGGTCATCTTATGCCACATTCTTAAAACTTAGTTAATATATGCTAATTTCATGTACCAAAATGTACACGGTGCCAAATCCCCAACTAACACCCTTCTCTAAGCCCAAATACTTTCATTTTTTTGCGCGGAGTGCCCTTCTTTTGGGGTGGTCTTTAAATTTTGCCCCTCATATTTGTGGTCTTTAAATTATGCCCCTCATATTCTTTGGTCTTTAATTTTTGCCCTTCGCATTGCAACTTTGAGCTTTCGCGCGATGCCCGAGTTCGAACCCCGCTCAAGCAAAAAAACCCTTAAAAAAAAAAAAATCGCAAGACAAGGTTTGAGTCGCGTGTATGCGGACCGGCATACTTTTGTTTTTTTATTACAAATTTTTTCGCTATCCTTTACTCGTGCCTTATGGGCGTATTTATTCAAAATCGTAAGTATCCGGTCCTTTGCACAACTTTGATAATTCTCTTCACAAAGTTACGATGCGGGGGCATACTTTTAATCCAAACTTTTATCCGACCCGACATACGACAAGTGAAGGAATTATCAAAGTTATACGACTTTAACATACACACTTATACCAACCCACTAAGGCATAAATGCCCACATAACTTTGATAATTCCCTCTATCAAACTTACCTCGGTGGGGGCATACTATTAATTCAAACTTTTATGCCGGACACGGCATAACTTTGTCGAAGGAATTATCAAAGTTATGACCACAATACTAATCATTTAAGCCAAGTCCACATTTCATAAGTATACAATTTGTGCACACGCATACTTTGGTAATTCCTTATCAAAAGTATGCCGGTCCCTATAGCGAAATTTAAACTTGCCTTGCGAATTTTTTTTTAAAATTTTGACTACGCGTAGGTTCGAACCTCAACCTATAACATGTTAGCAAAATATTTTAAAGATTTTAAATATGAGGGGCAAAATTTAAAGACCACCCCAAAAGAAGGGCAATTCTGCGAATTGCCCAAATACTTTAAGCAGCAAAGTGGTAGAGGCCCAAACGTTAAAGGCCATGATCGAGCCATTTCTGAATAACATCACTGAGGCTTGAACTTTTATTATTCAAAGTCCAACTTTTCATCAATTTGCTTAGACACATTTGGTTATAGGATCGACGGTTAATTGCACCGATTTACGAGTTAACGAACTAGTAATTTTCTCAAAAATTGGAAGTTAGATAATAAAAAGTTACATAAAAAGTATTATACATTGTTGTTAGCCATGAAAGTTCACTTAGTTTGAATATCTAGAAATGAAAAGCGTTCAATATTGAAAAAGAGGAAGTAAAATGTCTGATAGTCCTCTTTAACAGTAAGCATTTCACTCATATCGTTTTTCCCAAGTCCTAACCTTAAAAAAAAAAAATAGGAGAGAGAGAATGACAAATCCGATGAAAAGTCTTGAATAATCTTATATATAGGCGTTTGCAATTAATTTTTCTATTTTGTTTTAAAAAGAGGAAAAAGTTCAAATTTGCTTTTTTACTTTGTGGAAAGATTTAACTTCGCCCTCCGTTAGAAGTTTGGATTATCCATTTTATCATCGTTACAATTTTGAGTCGAAATTTCTGTCAATGACTGGATCAAACTTTTAATCACAAGGGAAATTATGTACCTTTTCCCATTTATATATTAATTAGTCTCTAATTATTTAGATTAGAGCAGAAACTTATCACATGGCTACACTGCCACAAAAACGCAACTTCACAACAATCAAAACTCCCAAAGAATTCCTCTATGGCACATCGAAAATTCGTCATGGATAAAGAAAATAGAAAAAGCAATCCCTTTAAAAAAAAAAAAAAAAAATTGACGGTCAGCTCTTTTGTGTGTAAAATTTGATGCCCCCAGAAAAAATTAAAAATATTTCCCCGAGATGGTATCATAGAAGATGTTTTAGTCTTTATTATGAATGATCATGTTCATTTATTAAAAATGACACACTTTTTTTTAAAAGAAAAACTCTTATCTTACACATGCTTATATGCCATACATATGACCCATGATTATCGCTGAAGGAATGCTTCTCGATCCTTCAATAAGGCTCTTCAGGATCATAGTACCATCATGATATATAAATATACTAAGATGGTATCATGGAGGACTGTTTTCATTCTTCTCTTAGACTTTCATGATACCATCGTGATATATCAATATATTGTGATGATATCGCGGAGAGGAAGGGGTTTGGCCGACGGGTATGTCGGGTAAATATTTTAAGCCGGTGGGAATAGAAGCGAAAATTGTTTGGGAAGGGACATGGGTGGCTAAATATTTTGTATTTTGGGGGCAATCAGCAATGTTTCCCTTCTCTTTTTTTATTTTTTTATTTTTTATAAGGCAATTATGGTTGAGGGACGGTGGAATTAGATATCATGGTCGATGGTGGAATGATCGGTGGTGGCGTGGTGCAGTAAAAATGAGCGGTTTGTTTGTGTATTCCATTTCGTCGGAAGGCAAAGTTAGACCTTTTTTCCCTAAATAATATTGGTTTGTTGGTAACTAGAGGTAATTTCAAGTTGAAATTATAATGAAGGGGGCATAGATGAGCCCAACTTGTAGTGAAGGAAAAAATTATACATTTTTGCAAAGTACAACGGCAAATCTAGACCTTTTGCCTTACAAAAAAATCTTTAGATAGCAGGTTGGAGTTGTAGGCAATTTTTAAATCATGTTAAAAACTTAAGCAAGCATCAAAGTTCTATATCTTGGAAAAGCCTTCAAGTCTTATATATGGGGAAGTCCTTATCAATTTTTATTGTGAGGGGTGTCAACAATTACGCTTCCCATCTGAGTGCAAAACTTAGAAGACATTTTAGAGCTCACATTTCATAGACTTATGCACTTAAATTAGAGACTATGCATGTTAGATATCATATATGTAGTAGAGGTGGTAAATGGGCGGGTTGGTCTCAATTTGGGCGGGTCAAATGACTGAGTTAATAAATGGGCGAGTTAAAGTTACTTGGGTTGAAATGAGTTAAAAAGCGGGTCAAAACCCAACCTGCCCAATTCTAATAACATTTTAATTGTTTTCTTTGTTCTTTTATAATTTAGTACCTAACATTATTATTTTTCTTTATTATGCTACATATAACATATCAAATAAAAAAAATATCTTTTTGAAAATATTTTGAGAAGATCTCTCATGGCCCAATTTGGGCTAAATGTCAGCCAAAATTTTGATGGGCTGAGCTAATAAATGGGCGGGTCAATAAACAACCCAAATTTGGTCAGGGTGGGTGATTAGTTGATCTTTTACCAACTTAGCTCTTATTTAATATTAGATTTTTGCTATGCTTGATTAAGAAAATAGTGTATTTAATGTCGTTTACTTGTATTTTGTAGGTTTTATGTGATTTATAAGTGATCGAGAAGAAAATAATTGAAAACAAGTAAAAAAGAAGCCAAATTGAAGAAAATGAGAAAAGTGGCTAGAAGTGCAAAAAGTTGCCGAAAACACAAATCTAAAAATCTAAAGTCTATTTTCGTCATTTTTTAAGGGGAAAATTTAGGAACTACAAAAGAAACACTTGAGAGCTTTTCTTATCATCTTTAGTCATTTTCAAGTTTGGAGAGCTAGGGTTTCATCACAGCACTTTGGAAGAGAAGATTATAACACTTTAATAAGCAAATTCTTAACACTTTCTTTAATTCCATGTTATGTATTGAATATATAATTGTGTAGTAATCCATTCCATTCACTACAACAAAAGGCATATATAGCTACAAAGTTCATTGTAGCTGAATATGAACTTTT
The DNA here is from genome assembly GCF_029784015.1 of Lycium ferocissimum. Classification (NCBI taxonomy): domain Eukaryota; kingdom Viridiplantae; phylum Streptophyta; class Magnoliopsida; order Solanales; family Solanaceae; genus Lycium; species Lycium ferocissimum. The sequence continues at coordinate 25,173,888 of NC_081353.1, read as the reverse complement.
CCGTGGCTAAACACTTTAGCCACAATATTTTTTTCCGTAGCATTCGTAGCAAAATGTGGCGTAGCTAAAAGTTAGCTACAGACTTTACATGGTCTGTGACTAAGGACTTATACTTATTGCTACGGAATTTTTATCTTGTAGCAATATTAGTAAAACATTTTTGCCACAAAATATATGCTTATAACAAATTAACTTACTCTTTTGCCATGACAAATAAACTTTGTAGCAAACTTTATATTGTAGCCACAAGCGTTACTTTGTGGCAAAAGATTTAATATATTTGCCATGAAAAAATAAATTTTATACCTAATTTTATAGTTTGTCTCGTGGTAATAGTGCTTGTATTTAGCTACAAGATGAAAAAATTCATAGCTATGAATTTAAGTATTTGCCACAAACATTTTCATATGTAGTTAAGCCATTCTTTTTGCCACGAAATATATAAAATTATAACTAAATTTTTTATTTATTTATTATATCCATATTTTTATTACATAAACAATTATACATACGTTCAGCTACAAATTAAGAGATTATATTGCTACAAAGTCATGAATTTGCCACAAGCGAGTCACAATATTTTTTGTAGCTAAGAATAAAAAATAAAAATAAAAACTTGATTCCAAAATAGAATTCAAGTTACACAATTTTATATTTAAATTTCAGAACATCTGCTATACATGATTTTTCTATAACGCTAGTACTATCTTGCTTGAGATCCAAAACGGTACAATCATTTTCCACGGTCTCTAACTGCATCTCAGTTTGATCAATATAGATTTTAGAGCTTGATTGCTACTCTGATAATTCCACTAATCTACCTGTGAATTTAAGCAAAGTAAGTTAATCCTAAGAGTAGAAAACAATTGATCACATAAATATTTCTAGCAAGTATAACTTGATAGAAATGAAACTTTCAGTATAGCAAAGCTTTAAAAATTTCAGAAAACTCAATCTTTTGCACTAAAAATTTCTTTTACAAAATATCAATGAATGAACAAGTATCTCCTGAATCACATGTCAGAAGTTTCAACCAAATATTAATAAGTTATTACTGGATACCAACCTAATGGAGTAATAAGCATAAAGATTTAAACTTTTCTCTCCCAAATTAACTAAGAAAAAAGAATGAAGATGCTAGAAATATAATTGGCATTAGAGAAAGCGCAGTCATTTTCAAAAAGTACAGTAGAAGTACCAACTTCTATCAGTGGTTGACGGAACAAATTGAGAAGCGGGAGGGGTGTGGCAGCTGGTGATGAAAAGAAAGTAAGGGCTAGGTTTTGGGTTCTTTTTTCTTGTCTAATTGCCGTCTTGTTCTTGTTTTACAAGTACCATACACCATTTACTTCCTTTTACACTCTATAAAGTATACACCAATAAATGTAATTAACAAATCATGGTTAAAATTTTACCTATAAAAAAGCAAAATAGGATTATAACTACATAATTTAAATTAAATAATAAGGAATAAATTAGTTATTTAATGAAACAAAATTGATGTTCTGACATATATTTGTCATCAAGTATTATATAGTCCAAAATAAAAATTATTAAAAATAATCAAGATATTTAGCAACAAAAACAAAGTTTCAAAGTTTACCAACAATTTTAACTAATTAGTTATTTAAAAATTCACATGCAATTTTTAAAAAAAATGGAATTATGATATTGTTATTATCTTCATATGCTCCTATTTCAATTATATTAAATTCTTAATTTTTAATGTTTAATTAGATTTATAATAATTATTAACTTATTAAAATTTAAATAGACCAAAATATTATAACTTTTTATACTTATTTAAATAAAATATAATTAGTTATTATAACTTAATTATATACAAGCATATATTGTGATAAAACACGTTACGAACCTATTCGCGCACTCAAAATGCCAAACCGAGTTCGTTTTGACATGATATTCATTGTGGTCAACTCTAATCGAATGATAAACATCTATAATTACACTAAAAATGTACTTTTCGACTTTCGATATAATAGGTTTTAGTCAAATAATGATTCTCGAAATATCTGATCAAGATGAAGCTTGAGTTAGGATTAATGGAGATAATTTTGTTTAAATTTGGTATAATTATTTATTCAAAGTTAATTAGATATAACCTCTTATTTATTTAAATAATATTTGAAACTTACAACTTAGATCTTGTAAATTTGATTGAATAGAAAGATGAAGACTTCTAACTACACTAGGTCTATAAAGGTAATGTTCTATAGAAGAGGTCCAAGTCAAATAATAATTCGTTACGTAAGACAAAGTACCTCAAGGCTAACGCCTCGACCCGTATTAGCTTCACCTTGCGCCCTCACCTTTTAAGAATCTGGTTAGATTATTCATAATAAATTTTATTCTAGTTGTCATATTTATTTTCTATATTAATAAAGTGTTTAATCAATTTGGTGGGAATGGAGTTTGAATAAAAGAAAATTACATATATTAGTATGATGCCATATAAGAACCTGTTTTATGATTTTTTTTTTTCAATTTAGATAATAATTTAATGAATATTTGATTTTATGATACCATATCAGAACTTGTTTATGCAAGCAATTATACCTATCAGAATGTAAAAATCTCTTAGAAATTAAATTACATATACATATTTCTATAATTATTTATATCACTATAAAAAATGTTTATAAATAATTTACTGCGATTATATTAGTACTATTTTTGTGATAACTTCAATTGTACAAAAAAAATTGTTTAATGGCTAAAAGATACTATTTCTATAACAAATTTCAACTAGTAGTTAAAAATAATGACTAGCTACGAAATTTTATCATAACAATAAATTTATGGCTCTACCGTTTTGTCATGACAAGTAATTGTAGCTATTAAGCCAACTATTGCCACAAATTTTTAGTACTAGAAGTAAAATATTTATTTGCTATAATATTTTATTTAAATGACTTTTTGTGGCTAAAAGGTTTCTAACGCTACAATAAGCTTCAAGTCGTGGCAAAACTAATAATTAGCTATGAATTTTTGTTATAGCAAACAAATCAGTGGCTACATAATTTATTTATTGCCACAATATTTTTGTAACTTGAAGCAAAAATATTTATTTATCTACATTCCAAAAAAAATTATGTAGCTACAACACTTTGTTTCAAATATTTTATTGTGGCTACAAGGTTATTATTGCTACAGTTAATTTCAACTCATGGCAACAATTAATAATTAGCTACGAAATTTTGCTATAGCAAAAAAATTGTAGCTATATCATTTAACTATTGCCACAATTTTTTATAACTTGAAGCAAAAAATATTTAACTCGAGGCAAAAAATTAATAATTAGCAACAAAATTGTGTTATAAACAACTATCCGTGGCTATATCATTTAACCTTTGCCACAATCTTTTATAACTTGAAGCAAAAGTATATATTTAGCTACAACATGTTGTTTCAAATAATTTATTGTGGCTAAAACATTGCTGTTGCTACAGTTAGTTTCAACTCGTAGCAAAAATTAGTAATTAGCTACGGATTTTTGTTATAGCAATAAAGTTGTAGCTATTGAGGTAATTATTGCCACGATTTTTAGCAATTATAGCAAAGATGAAGAATTAGCTTTGTCAATTTGATTTTTGTGGCTAAGAAATTTTACGAATTCGTAGATAGCTACGAAATTTGAATTTTTGTGGTATTACTAGGTAATAGCTACAGATTTTAAGTTCATAGCTTAGATTTCGTAGCTATAGATATACTATGTTGTAGTGATTACTTGAATCTTGTTTATGAAATATTCATTGTCCAAGTTTTGGATTAAAACTCTTGTTATGCTTATATATTGAATGATTTTTATTTCTAATTAAGTGGGTCTTTGTTTATTTAATTAATCTTGTTCTTTAGTGTTTCTTAAGGGATTAGCTAACCCTAGGACTCGCCCATTTACTTCGATTTGAGCTCGGAAGAGGAAAATTGAGGTTGGGAAAGATTAATTAACAAGGATTTGGGGCTTTAAACCTCATCTAATAACTTGAGCTAATAGGATAGTTAACTTGAGGTTAATTTGATTGTGCCTAATATCACACCCTAAGGCTTGGAAAAGCTTAGAGTGAAATTCATTGATTTGATTGGAAGACTTTCAATGAGATTTTAGAAATCATTATCTTTTAACATAGACTCGCTCTTAGTCATAAAATCGTAAAATACATTGGATCGTTACTTGAGAGTCCTTTGTAGTCATGCTTGTGGCCATTGATCATTTTACCCGCTTTCTAATTAGTTTTATCTTTGTTAGTTCTTAAGCCAAAAATCAAATATTGAAAATGTGTTTGGCTTACCTTAGTTAGTGATAAATTCTTTACTTTCTTAATCGCCTTTATATTGTTCTCTGTGGGATTCGACCCCTACTCATATGGGTAGATTATATTGCATACGATCGTGTACACTTTTTCTTTGAGGAGTGAATTTGGAGGTTATCATTGGGCAGGTTGTGATTTTATGGGAAATTTTTTTGCCAACTCTACATATATGTGAGTTTTTTGATATCTTATACTTTAAAGGAGTCTGTAAAAGAGTGTAGACAAATTAAAGGCTAAACACATATGGAGACACTGAAAGTTGACGCGATTTTTCGCTTAGATATCTCAATTAAATTATGTGTATATTTTGAGCACTTACAATATTCAATATTTATTTCAATTAGGCACTTTTTGCTGAGTTGGCACATAGAACGAGTTTCACCCTATAAATTCGACACATAGAGTGAGTTTCACACTTATATTTGACACATAGAGTGAGTTTCACACTTATACTTGATCCAATTTAATTCCTAATTGCAATTATGTAATAACTTGTGAAGTTGCATTTATGAAACAATTTGGTAAAATTATATAGTGAATTTTCTCACCAAATTAAGGCATCATATAGGCACATTGTGAGCAACTTTTAAGTAACTTAACGTGCCATTTCGTACAATTTAATTAAAAGTTGTAAGTAAAGGATATAACAACTATAATGTCGTAAAACAGAAAATTTAATTGCATTGTGGTTTGAAGCATATTCTGATTTCCTATTCTAGAGGCAATGTACAATCAGGAAGATGTAAGTAAATTTTCGTCCAACTGAACTGTGATTAGCTGTAATTATATTTATTTATAATCACTAATATAAATTAAATTTCTCAAATTAAATAAGAAACCAAGAGTAATCAACTTCCATACATTTTGAGCATTTCGTTGAATACTTGCTAGGGAAATCACTTAGCATTTTCTGTTTTTATTGAAATTTTAATACTGGTCTCTCATGTTTCTTTTTCTTATTTTGTTGACCGGTAAGCCGCCTACTTAATACTATATGCTCGTCTTTTCCAATAATTGTATCTTAGATAAAAATATGATAACTAATTAAGACATTAAGCTGTAAAATGTCAAAATACGCAAAGACGAATCAGTAAGCCAAAATAATACACAGGCTCCTCAACTCCGTCTCCATATATAAATTAGCAGCAAGAAGGAAAAAAATGTAATCATGGGAAGAAATAAGATCACCTCAAAATATGCAAACTCCTTTTATTAGACTATAACACATACAAAATTTGCAGCAAATAGGGAGAATTTATAACGTTATGGATTTTCTTGTTTTATAAGTGTAGTTATTTATCTAGAACTTATAAGTTAAATTAGATAAAATGGCACGTTAAGTCGCTTAAAATTGATGTGTCTATGTGATGCCTTTATAATTGGTGAGAACTGAGAAGATCCACTACAATTTAACCAAATTGCTTCTAATTTAACCAAATTGCTTCATAGATGCAACTTCACAACTTGTTGCATAATGCAGTTAGGAGCTAAATTGGACCAAATATGTCAGAGTATGCATGTAGGTCCAAATGTATCCTTATTAGTCTTGTAAATGCTTTGTTAAGTTTGTGTGAAATAAAGCCTATTGTGTCCCAATTAAGTAACAATAGGGGCATGGTTGAGTCAAATTATTAGTGGAGGCACATATTGTGAATTTCACATACTTTAAGGGCATTTTTTTAAACCGTTTTTCCAAATACATATAAGGGAATTAGAAAGGATACTTGTACATCATATCAAGAATTTGAACATGTGACCGAAAATAATGTTGAAAGTGCATTAGCTCAACACTAGAATATATCTTCCCTTGTGTCAAAGGATTTCAACAATTTTATGCATAATCGAAAAGTTTATTTTTATTATATTTACACGGCAAAAGAATTCGGTATAAAAGAAATTCAACAGAACCCCCTTATCGTCAACAGTTAGCTCCACAAACTCACTAACTACCTTCAACTCGAACTCTATATAGTTGAGAAAACTTTATAAATAGATAATAGATTTATACAAATTAAAGCCCCTACTCACTGACACAATAGTCCATGCAATGCCATTTTGCATATTTTGATTTTATGTCATGAATTATGACTAAATTAGTTTAAGAATTAGCTAGAATGGTTGAAATTCAAGGATGACTTATGGCCTCAAATGACAAAAAACTTCTTGGTGTCAACATATGTTTCACTAATTACACATCTTTAAATTTTGCCTTCAAATTTCCATCTCACCAAAAGACAAAAAAAGCTTTACATTCTAAAAGGATGGAATTAAGTGCAACTAGTTGCAGACCAAATGCAAGCTTTTCCAGGTTTCCAAGGGTTATCTTTTTTTTTTTTTGGTTTCCCAAAAGATGTTCAGTATCCATGAACATTTTGATTATACATTAGTGGTCAAGATTTATTCACTAAATTTAAATTTGCACTGCGAAATTTCACATAATGAGTAAAACGTTCTCTAATAAAGGCGACATATACCCAGTAATGCTAGAACCCAAGGCCCTCTTATTAAGGATGAAGAGGTATCTTACCACTCCACCACAACCCTGATTGGTTCCAAAGGTTACTTAAATCATATGTATCATGAAAATTCTAAATTCAAAAGTTTCAAAACTTTTCTTCTTATTATTATAGCGTTATCCAAAGTATAGGGCTATAAATATTCCAACTAACAAAAGATAAGGTAGTCCCCCTAGCTAATGTATTGTACATGAACATTTTGATGAAATATACATTAGTGGTCAAGATTTATTCAAGATATACTGGTGATGATTTTTTGGCCCTTCAATTTTTTTTTTTTTCAAAGTTATACTTTCTCTCTCTCTTTATCTCCACTTATATCTTGTAAGGTTTATGATAATCAACTAGCTATCCGTATAAAGTCAGATATTTTGTTCTTGTCTTTTCATGTTATAAGGCTTAGCCACTTATAGCTGTTAATTAATGCATGGAAAATTATCAACAGACTTTAATTTTAGTCCTCAAGTTAAGGAAATTATATATACAAACAGACATAACGATAAAAATTGCCAAGTGATATTTTTGCTGCAATCTAACAGTTGACAAAGGATATTTATTACTTAATTCAAGTTGGAGGTAAATCTTACTTTATTAAACATAATTGATTAATATTACTCCACAAAATGAGCGGTGCTTTGAATATATAATTAGTTTATATGTTAAATCAAGACAGGGACAAGAATTTAGAGGGACAAGAATAATGGGAGAATTCTTTCTACTTTGTATTCATCATAAATATTCAAAAAGTGACTTCTTATATATGTGTAAAATTTGATGCTTTCTTCTTATAGGTCAATAAGATAACCCTATTCTAATAGAACTATAATTCCTATATTACCATAATTACAATTGCACCATAAATAAACTATCATATATACTCTCAATAACCCCCCCCCCCCCCCTCAAGTTGGAGCATGAGGGTCTCGAATGCCCAACTTGCCAAGTAAATATTCGTGATGTGATTTTCCTATAGCTTTTGTAAACACATCTGCCAATTGTTCGTTGGTTGACACATGAGTGGGGAATATTATATTGGATTGGAACCCATCCTGGACATAGTGAAAATCCACTTCTATATGTTTAGTCCATTCATGAAACACCGTATTTCGTGCAATGTACAAAACTGTTTGACTGTCACAGTACATTTTAACCGGAGACTTGTGTTCAATGCCCAAACTATGCAAATTCCCTTTAACAATTTCAATTCACAAACAGTCATTGCCATCGATCGGTATTCAGCCTACGCTGACGAGCGGGAGACAATATGTTGCTTCTTGGTTTTCCATGACACGGGTGAATTCTCGAGGGAGATAACTAACCTATAAGTGATTTCTGAGTCAACAAACATCCGGCCCAGTCCGAATCACACCATCCGTACAACTAGAGATCACAATCTTTTCTCATCACAATGTCTTGTCACATTATCTTGGGTTCTTCTTGCCATACCGCACCACGCAGATAGCCGTTCCGGATGTTCTAGTAAACAATTGCAATTTTTAAATCATGTTTGGAACTGAATTGGGACAGAACATGCACGTAATACGACAACTCAGGTCTCGTGAAGCTAAGGTATATTAGTCTACCGACCAAACGCCGGTATGGTTCTGGATCTCCTAAAGTGGCTCTTTTGGCCAACGTCAAGCCACAATTATGTTCCATAGGAGTATTGATTGGTTTAGCTCCAAGTAAATCGGACTCAGAGATTATATCCAAGGCATATTTTTGTTGACAGAAAAATAACCCAGTTGGTCCACGTGCAACTTCAACTCCTAGGAAGTACTTCAGAGGGCCCAAATCCTTCATGTGAAAACAGGTGCGGAGATAGTCTTTAATCAAGTCATCCACATAAACTAAAATGTTAAGTTGCATACCTCCCCGATGCATAGTAAATAGAGAATAATCAAAGTACGACTGCTTGAACCCATATTTCATCAAAGCACTTGACAATTTCGCAAACCAACACCTCGAAGCTTGCTTTAAACCATACAAATATTTTCGGAGTCGACGTACTTGCCCCGGATTAGGAACACGCAATTTCATATAAACTTCCTTTGTAAGCTCGCTCGTGTAAGAAAGTATTATGCACATCCATCTGATGCAACTCCCAATTTCGCGCAGCCGCAATAGCCAGGAAAGTCCGAACATTTACTACCTTAGCAACCGTAGCAAAAGTTTCGTTGCAGTTAATTCTTCCTCCTATTTATTTTCGAAGATGACCAAACGAGCTTTATATAGCTCGATTGTGCCGTCAGAATTGTGCTTGATTTTGTACACTCATCTACATCTGAGTGCTTTCTTATCTGGTGGAAAAGTTTCTGGTGTTCATGTTCCATTATCCTCCAATGCTTGGATCTCTTGCTGCATGGCTGTTTTCCAATGTTCCTTTTTCATTGCCTCCGAAAAGGTTTTTGGTTCGGTTTCTGTGCTGATTGCTACAAGGAACCTTTGGTGTTACGAGGAAAAATGATCACAGGATATATAGTTAGCTAAAGGATAAGGTGCACCGGAGGATTGCTGAGGATCGAGCGGATAAGTTGATGGACTTTGTTTTCGAAAAGGTTCAGTGACATAGTCGCGTAGCCGGATTGATTCATGCTTTTGATATTTACCTTGACCCAGTTGTTCGTCCGGGTAAATTTCATTGGTACGGATACCTTCCGAATGTCCTTCCTCCATGTTATCTCTATCCAGGCCGGTCTCTGTTCGATCTAGATCCTGCTGATTCGTAGGTTCGGCATCCTGTGTCCATACTCTATCCATCTGAGTTTCGTTCATACCTATATTTTTAGTCATGTCTTCTTCGAAGTTGTATTGGTTTATTCCTCCCTCCATTTCGTCCACGTTAACACAACTTTGTTCTGGAGATTATCCTCCGTTCGGTATTGCTTCTATGTTATTAGTCAAGTTGCCCTGCCTTTCAGCGAAGGGGAACTTATTCTCTTAGAAATCCACATCTCTTGAGACCAAATATTCATCGTTATCAAAGTTATACAATCTTCAACCCTTCTTTCCATATGGGGTATCCCAAGAAAACAGACCTACGACTCCGACTCTTAAACTTATCCCTCGTTCTTCCCTTTCTGTGTGCGTAGCATTGTGACCCTATCACCCTTAAGTGATCATATCGGGACGGATTCCGGTACAAAATTTCATAGGGGATTTTCCCATTCAAAACCGAAAACGGCATTCTATTGATCAAATACCCCGCAGTCAAAACACATTCTCCCCATAATTTGATCGAAAGATGACCCTGAAATATAAATGGTCGCACCACATTGACTTTTCCATTTTGTCGAGGTGTCCCCGTAAAAGAAAGATCTTGAAGACGAAATATAATTCCATGTTCGAAGCGATTCTACGGACCTAAGTAAGTCTTCATACACATGAACTCAGTTTTGTTATCACTTCTAATTATCTTCACCCTTTTTCCGAACTGCCTCTCAACAAAAGCGAAGAAATTCTTCAAGCTTTGGGAGACTTCTTTCTTATCAACTAAGAGAAAGATCCACATGGCTCGCGAACGATCATCCACAATAGTAAAAAAATATTAAGCACCATAAGAGGAAGGGGTTCTATATGGTCCCATAAATCGTAATGAATCATCTCAAAAGTATCCGAATCAATATTATCACTTAAAGGAAAATCACTTCTCGTTTGCTTTGCCCATTGGCATACATCACATTTTCTGTCCAATCTATCAGCACTCTCCTTTAAGCATAATGTCGTAATAGACTTCGTTACTTGTACTGAAGGATGACCCAACCGTTTGTGCCAAAGATCGAATCAATCAACTGTCTCTGCCTTCATAGCCCTTATCAGCGGCACATTTCGAAAATAGTAAAGTCCACCTCGACGCTTATCATTTTCAATCAGCTTCCTTGTGGTGGAGTCCAGTATAGCATAGATAATTCTATTAAATGTTACATCACAATTTAAATAATCAACCAGTTGTGATGCAGAAATTAAATTGCATGTTAAATCCGAAACATAAAGGACATTCTTCAACCATATCCTGTTATTCAGCCTGGTTGTTCCTTCTTTTGTAGCCACCGAGCTACCTTCGTCTGGTAGACCAACTGAACACTCAGGAACGTCTCTCTTATTGTTTAGTTCCTATGGATTACCTGTCACATAGTTGGTAGCTCCAGAGTCTATGATCCAGCATGAGTTTTCGGCCTTCCTACCTATCTTCCCATTCGGGTTTATTCTCATGGAATTCAACATGTGAATCACAGTCTTCCGGATCTCATCGCTCAAATTGTGAAGTCCTGTGCCACCTGTGTTCACCTGAGTTCCTTCTTTGACAACCACGGTGTTAGCCCCGTAGTTGCCTCTTCCAGAACTGCATCCCAGTCCACCCCTCTTCTATTGTTGTTGTCCTCATCTTCTCCCTTTAGTTTTCTCATCTTTTTTTTTTTATTTTTTGGCCACCAATTCGGATAACCGATGAGTTGAAAAAATCCATCCACAACGTGTCCGGATCTCTTGTAATGTGTGCAGAATGCACCATCATTTTTTCCTTTACCTGGGTCACGGTAATGATTTCTTTCTTGTATAGCAAAAGTCATGGTTTCACTCCGGTCTTCTATTTTTCGTGTGAATCCTCTCACACACTCTTCTTGCACCAACTTCCAATAGACCTTGTTTAATGATGACAGCAGTTCCTGGGCCAATATGTTAGACCTCACCATTTTATACGTTCCCTCATCCAATCCTATAAGGATAAGGTTCACTTTTTATTCTTCTCTTTTGCCTTCTAGGACCGTTCCTAGATTACACGTACACTTTCTGCATGTACAGGTTGGGATCTGTTCGTAATTCACTAATTCCTCCCACAGCTTAGTGAGTTTTCCATAGAAATCCACTATGGTCCTAACCTTTTGCTGCACTCCGCTAGTTCCGCCTTTAGTTGTTGCATCCAAGGGCCGTTAATAGCGGCGAACCACTCTCGGATGCTCGTCCATAATTCTTCCGCTTCCTGTTTATGTGTAATTGTTGAGCAAAGCGACGGTTCTATGGTGTTATGAATCCACGACACCAATGGTGAGTTTATAGTCCAACAATCTTCCAAGTCTCGCGACTCTTCGTCCGATTTCTTGATTGTACCGTCGACGAAGCCGAACTTCTTCTTGCTCTTAAGGCTTTCCTCATGGATCTAGCCCATTCTTCATAATTTTCGCCGTTCAATTGGACTTGTTTCACCACAATTCTAGGGTTATCATTCGATGTAAATCGTAGGGAGAGATTGTTTTTCTTTGGGTTTTGTTTTCTTCACCGACGATTACTTTGCTGGTATCGCCGATTTCTTTACCGTCACCTGTCATTGTTTTAGGGTTTTGTGTTCTTTTTAAATTGGCTCTGATACCATATTAAAATTAAGACGGGGACAAGAATTTAGAGAGACAAAAATAATGGGAGAATTCTTTCTACTTTGTATTCATCATAATGACCTCCTTATATAGAATTAAGGTCTTCCTTCTCCTACTCTAATAAGGTAACCCTATTCTAATAGAACTATAATTCCTATATTACCATAATTACAATTGTACCATATCTAAACTATCATATACGCTCTCAATACTATAATTCAAGGTTTAAATTAATACTAGTTTTTAATAGTTACAAAATTGTGCTCCTTCGGTCGGTTTTCCACGTGACATAATCCACGTTCCTCAAGTCGACTCGAATTCATAAATATGGATTAATCTATTAAGCGTTCAACTTGTTGCGAACATAATTTTTTTATATTTAATTCGAATGTCTAATTATTATTTTTTTAGGAATATTTGAATTGTTGTGTATCCTCAACTAAGAATTTGTCACGTGACTACATAAAAAATAATAAAATAAAAGAAAACAAGATGAATCGACTCAAAATGGGAGATATGTGGAATTAAAAGAAATCACACAGAATTTAAATGTAGTGCAAAAGAATAATTTAAAGATTTTTACATCATAATTAAGTTAATTTATACAATAAGTAACTCTTCTTATATATGAAAATGATATGACAAGTTTCAAATAGAGCAGTAAGTTGTTATAGCATAAGACTTAAATTGTAATGCACGTAATGTTCTATAACTAATTGGAAACTTGTTTGAGGTTAACAAAGTGATTAGATTTGGACGCACGAGGTCATATGGGACTTAGTATAAGCGATAGGGTAGTTTTTTCTGGGTAGCTTAAAAATACAGCGGACAAAATAAAATATCCCAATATTAAACCAGGGTTCGTCCATCGGATCACCATAGCACTAGAAAAAAAGGAATTAATCTAGTGGCCTCGTACTATGATTGTGTGTCGCATAATACTTCTCCTGCGCTACAAATTCGCCATATATAAAAAACACTTCAGGAGAGAGAAATTCATTTATTTTCACAACGTTTATAGAGCTTTTTGAGGGAAAAAATTATTGAAGAAAATAAACTACAAAAGAGAATAGCCAGTAAGGGCACATTAGTCATTTCACTATTTTTCTTTTATTAGTTATTAGTGGTTAAGAGTTAGTTAGATTAGTCCTAACTAACTTATTAATTCAGTTAATACCTTCATTAGTTTAGCTAATAACATTCATTATCTCAATTCATTATCTTAATGTATATATACCTCATCTCACATTGTAATTATAGGCTTTTTGATTCTTACTCAATGAATAAGACCTGAGTTTTCTCCTCTCCTCTCCTTCTCTCTCGCGCATCTGTCTCTTCTCTCTTCCTCTTTCTAGTGTTCCTTCAGAACTCAACTATGAAGTTCTAAATTAGTTCTTGGTGTCAGAGCTCTAGAAGGTCTGATTCAAAGTTTTCAATCGACTCTTGTGATTTCTAACTATCTAATTCAGCTAAAGATAGATCTCTTCTGATAAAATCAGAAACAGTTTAAAGATTTGTGAATTTTCTTCTTATTAATTTCTGGTCAAATTCGATGGCCAACAATGAAATTCCAGTTGATATCAATGAAAATATCTATGTTCCTTCAAATTGATCAATCTATAAATCAAACAGTGCTGGGAAAAACTCAAACAATCGATCACAGTCTCCTCTCTATCTGCATGACTCAAATGTAAGTGGTGTTCTCTAATCTCTTTCCAATTAACATGCACTGGAAGTTACTCTCTATGGAGTAGATTTATGTGTCTAGCCTTAACGGGAAGAAACAAATTAGGGCTTGTAGATGGTATGACACCCCAGCTTAGGAGGAAAGTCCCACATAGACAAAACACAAGAGAGATGCTAGGTTTATAAGTAAGCAGACATTAACTCCTAGTGACCGTTTTAAAGCCATGCGGGCCTAGACCCAAAGCGGACAATATCACTAGTGGTTTGGGCTATTACATATGGTATTAGAGCCATTCTTTTGTCAGCTTTGTCGATGGTGGGTTAGAGTTCAATTGAGTTTAGGCGAATCCTGAAAAGCAGGGCAAACTCAATGCTGAGTCTAGGCAAATCTATGTAGTGGGGCAAACCTCAGTGAGAATGCTGAGTCAATAGAGTGGGTGTATCATGTATGTGATACCCCAGCTTAGAGAAAAATACCACATCAACAAAACACATGAGAGATGATGGGCATATAAGTAAGCAAGCCTTACCTCCTAGTGACGCATTTAAAAGTCGTCCAGGCCTAGGGCCTAAAGCGAACAATATCACTAGTGGGTTGGGCTGTTACAGATGGATCTTGTAAAAAGGAGAAGTTTAGAGAGGAATTCTGGGGTCACAGGGAGAGGGCTAATGTGATTGTGTTGTCTTGGATAATGAGTATAGTTGCTAGTAATATGTAAAGTGGAGTTGTGTATACATCAAATGCTTGGTCTATATGGGAAGAATTTAAATAAAAGTTTGATGAAATTAATGGATCAAGAACATTCAATTTACACAAGGACATAATTACTTTAACTCAAGGAATAACATTTTGTGTCTTTTACCAGACTCAAAAGGTTTATGCAATGAATTTGAGTCTATTTGTTCCATCTCCTGGATGTCACTGTGAGAAATCAAACGATTTCTTGGTCTACTTACGAATGCAGAAATTATATCAGTTTCTTTTGGGTCTAAACGAGTTATACTTATAGCCTAGAAGTCAAACTCTTCTTATGAATCCTCTACCATCAGTAAATCAGGCATATGCCATGATCATGAATGATGCGGGTCAAAAGGCAATTAGTTCTGCTTCTTGTGGATTGCTAGGGGCAGCTCCAACTGGTTCAACTAATCACTATGTATTCTAAGATGGGTTATCAATCTATGGTGTGATTTCTACAATTTGGCTACCTCTTGGTTTTAAGAAGAGAAAATATGGTACATGAAGTGGTTCAGGAGGCTCTGCAACATAAATGCAACAGTGACTAAGCACTAGACTGTGCAGAACAACTCTACAATAAGTCATGGCATGGACAATAATGTTACAACTAATGTCACTGGATTGTATCAAGGAATGCTTGATCAAGGAAAGAATGGCTCAATTGTCAAATATCACTCAACCTGGAGCTTGTGTATTTACCAAAGAGCAATATGACCAGATCCTACAAATGTTGAACAAAAGCAACTGCTTTTCAAGAAGTGCAAATGTAGTATGATCAGATGACCTAGTAGGTAACACAACTGGTAAAGATTCAGGTTCAGATATAGATAGTGCTTGTCTGGCTAGTCTTGTTCAATGGATCATAGATACCGGTGCTACAAATCACATGATATGCAATGTAGACATGTTAGATAAATGAACTGTCACAAGAAATAATAATCCTAAAAAAGAATATTTGTCAAATAGAGATATTTCAATGGTTACTCATACTGTTTCAAACGCAATTTCATCTAAAAGCACATTTGAAATTGTTTTCTTGTTTCCACATTAAATATAATTTGATGTCTGTGTCAAAAGCAATCAAGGGATTAAAATGTGCATCCTTATTCTATCCTGACTTTTGTATATTTCAGGATCTCTCAAGTGGGAAGGTGAAGGAGATTGGTACACAAGAGGATGGTCTATATCTACTTAATCAATCACTTGAAGATCATACTCATGAAGTAATTCTTACTGCTAAAACAACTAAAAGTCTCGTCAAGTAGATAGCAATCTCTAGCATAAGAGATTTGGACATGTGTCCATATATGTACTGCACAAGTTATTGCCTAATAAAATAGAATGTATAGCAAATATAGTCAATAAATGTTTTGTACGCCCCTCTGCTAAACACTAGATTTCATTTCATGCAAGTAGGTATAAAAAGTACTGAGTGCTTTGATATTATTCATATGGTTGTTTGGGGTACCTATAAAATTCCTACTGGTGATGGTTTCAAATATTTCTTAACATTTGTGAAAACTCAGTTTGGCAAAACTCTAAAGATCTGCAGGACATATAATGGGGATGAATTTGTGAATGATATATGTAGTGCTATATTTAAAAATGCTAGAGTTATACATCAAAGAACTCGTGATGGTTCTCCTAAGCAAAATGATGTAGATAAGAGGAAGCACACGCATATACTGGAAATTACTAGAGCACTCAGGCTCTAAGCTAATATTTCATAAATTTTAGGGACATTGTATATTAACTGTTGTATACATTATAAACAGATTACCATCCTCTGTTATTGGTATATCATCTTATGAAAAACTTCACAAAAGAAAGTATTTCCTAAATCATTTTAGAGCCCTAGGGTGCTTGTGTCATGCTAAAATGGTTCAACAAACTGACAAGCTGCAATCCAAAAACTTCTGTGTTTATAGGGTTCTCATAGAGTCAAAAGGGATATAATATATGATCTGGATAACCATTCATTTTTGGTTAATAAAGCTGTAGTGTTTAAAGAATCTGTGTTTCTCTTTAAAGTCAATAGTGTACTAGTCCACTAATCTTTAGACAGGTTGATGTCACATCATATGAGGATACTGAATATGAAGTTACTACGAATAATGATGTTGAGCCTTGTGACTTAGAAAATACAAAAAATTATGATACAAGTGATCAAAATGGAGGTGAAGTGCTAGAAAAGATACAATAGTATGAACTAAATCAAACACAACCTTTAGTTGCACCACAACAGCCAGTACTAGCTCAAATTCAACCAAGGCCACATGTCCAGACTAAAACTTCAACAAGAGGCAAAAAACCTTCAATATGGATGAAAGACTTTGTGTCCTTAAGTTCACTTGAACATATACACATTATGTTATTTCAAATTAGGTCTCATATAACAAATTATCTACTAAATATCAGAGTTGCTTATCTGTCTTTTTTTCTGTTTCAGAACCTAGAAACTACTCAGAGGCTACAAAAGATCCCAGATGAGTGGAAGCAATACAAGCTGAAATTGAAGCACTGCAAAGCAACAACCCTTGATTGTTAGCTTTCCGGAAGGTTAAAAAAAAAAAATATAGGCTATAAATGGATCTATAAGATTAAGTATAAGGGCTCTGGAGAAATAGAAAGATTCAAAGTAAGACTAGTTGCAAAAGGATACAACCAACAAGAAGAGTTTAATTACTAGAAAACCTTTTCTCCTGTTGTTAAGATGGTTATTGTAAAGCATATTCATCAAATGGATGTGTACAATGCATTTCTTCAAGGAGATTTACATAGTGAGATCTACATGGACGTCCCTCGAGGATTTGAGTCAGGGGAGTATAGACCAGTGTTCAGACTCACCAAATCATTATATGGACTGAAAGACAATGATATGCTAAATTAACAGAAGCTCTAGTAAAGTTGAAGTTTGTACAAAGCCAACATGATCACTCACTATTTGTGAGAAAGACAGAAAAAGAAACTGTGATCATTTTAGTATATGTTGATGATATGTTAGTAATTGGTGATAGTCTAAGTTTGATTGAAGAAACAAAAAGGTTCACCGCAACAAGTACTCAAGATGAAGGATTTTGGGGAATTGAAGTACTTTCTTGGTATAAAATTTTCTACGTCCAAAGAGGGAATCTTAATGCATCAAAGGAAATACTCACTAGAGCTAATCTCAGAACTTGGACTCTCAACTTCTAAACCAGCTTACACTCCAATTCACAACAACTTAAAGTTGAAAACAAAGGAATGTGATGATCACTTAAAGGTCAGCTGCATAGAAGATCCTTTATTACCAAACCTATGGCTATATCAGAGACTCATAGGGAGGCTATTATACTTGACAGTCACAAGACCTGATATTGGCTTTAGTGGACAAACACTAAGCTAATATCTGCAACATCCGAATAAATCACACATGGAAGCTGCTCTAAAGATTGTTAGATATATCAAGTCACAGTCTGGAAAAGGGATTTTCATTTCCAGTAATCCTATTCAGAAGATAACTGCCTTTTGTGATGCTTATTAGGCAGCTTGTGCCCACACTAGAAGATCTGTATCAGGATTTCTAATCAAGTGAGAAGATTCTCTACTGTCATGAAAATCAAGGAAGTAGAGAGTCCGGAACCAAAATGCCCCCAAAAAACACGTTTTGAACCAAAATACCCCAACAAAAAAAAAAAAAAAGTTACCAAACTACCTTTAGCGCGACTTCTCGTGCGCTAAAGCGATTAACGAGGACGAACGATATAGCGCGATAGAAATTTTGTGCGATTAATAAGGTAGGATCAATACTTCAAGGATACACAAAAGTTCGGATGGCCGTTTTAGTGGTTGAAAAGTGCTCGAACGCCATTTTCGTTTGAAGGCTCGGTGACATTAGCTTGAAGTTCTTTATGAATACTTAAACTTCTTCATTAATAATTAATCAAAAGTTAGTCAAAATGGCGCATTCATACAAAAAAAAAAAAAAAAAAACTTAATTAAATTGCATCATTCATAACCTTGAGTAGATGAAAATACTTAACATACTAATATTCTTCAAAATAACAGCATAATCATAAACTAAACTTAAAACTAAAATCACAACATTCTTAATCATCATCGAGTACAAGTCCTCAATATCGTCCTTAGAAAAATATTGGCAATTTCTTAAGACACATCTTTTCAAGGCCACCTATCTTGATGATGCTTGTTCTTCGACCAACTTTAGCATGTAAAATCTACATCGTCTTGCCAACATTCTCGTTGTTTTCTTTTCTAATCCTTTGCACGCAAGCTCGCAAGTTTCGGACCTACTTGAGGCATGGTTAAGGCGTACCTTGTTGGGATTGGAGTGTTGAGATTTTCCAAGTCACGGACGAGACGTTCGATTCGGCAAGCGATATGACCATTCTCGGCGTAAAGCGCAATAATATTCCCGCGGATCCGAATATTTCACACCGAGTAAATCATCATTACGCTCTATAAGAAGGTGGGGATTTAGCTCATCTAGTTTAAAATCACTGGTATCGCTCGAAAAACTGCTATAGTTTGAACTCTCATCATCATTGCTATTTGGTTCTTTTGGAAGGAGTAAAGACCAAGCAAAGTTTCTACTAGTCGACATTGAATATGATGTAATCTAATAACAAAAGAAAGATATTAATCTTCATTGGACATTTCACGAAATCCCACTTGGATCTAAATCTTGTGCTACCGTATACCATATTCTACCCTATGGTAACGTATTTGCATCCGATAGTTCTTTTCGCGAAAACGATTAAGAGCCATTAAACTCTTGTGGAATTTCGCGAGGCATTGACATAGCACGTTTTTTTGGGCGTTTAAGCCTACGACGTTAACTTGTGCTCCGGTCTTTGCGAGCCCTCCTAACACGCCAATCCCACTCCTCTCTCATTTTATTATTGTATTCTCGATTGAATCTATCGTTAGGGTTATTTGAGTAATGAAAATCATCATCATCTAGTTCTCAGGTCCTACCCATTGCTTCAAATATGTTTGCTGGAGTGAACGATATAACACGACTAATATCTCTAAATTAGTCAAAAAATGACATAGTAACTCAATTTTGTGTGGAATGTTGTGTGGTTGGTAACAACTATTATTCGTCAAATTACGTTATATAAAGTTTGATTCGAATCATGACGTTTTTATGTTTGACAGTTGAGGTGACAATATCTTTTAAGACGGCGGTATAGCGAGACAAAATACGACCGTATAACGCATTAAATTAATGCGTTATACAGCGTTATCTCCTTATATAGCGCGGTATTTTATTTACGTTGTGATAATAATTGCCAATTTACGCTATATTCTCAGGATAACGTAGTTATTTCATTCGTCATGCAACTCCGCACTTAATTTGATTTGACGCAACGCTGCAAGACACTGTAATTGCATGCATGCGTTGGTTCTATATTCAAACTTCAAATCCTATTAATACCAAGTTCATATAAGGCAAAAAAAGCAAAAAATTCAAAGTTTCATCTAGTTTTTACATTTTGTATTCCTCCTAAATTATTCAAACTATGGCAGATGTTCCAAGAATTAGAGTTTTTTTATTCTGGGACGGACAAATTATATTCGAGGAAAATAATTTGCGCTATGATTCTTCCCCAAAATACCATGTTAAGTTTTCACTTGACTTAAAATTCTCAAAATTTCCAAGCCTTGTATAATAGACTACAAGTTAGTAGAAGTGATTTTGATCTAAATATAATTGCAAAATATCTAACATCATTTACGCCACAAGTGTAACTAGTTATGGACGTAATGTGGTACATTCAAGACGATGATTCTTTGATTTATTTGAAGGCGCCGTATGATTATAGGTAATGCATAACTTTAAACGTCCTTGAAATGTATATAGAGAAGATCCCCATTAATCGACTTGAATTCATGGCTAGGGCTCCTCGGGAAGCCCGAAATAGACCTCGTCGGGAAGCCCCGTCTATAATTCAGGCCCAAGTCACTTAAGCGGAACCTACTTATCAACACAATTACCCACGATACGAGTACCTATGAAAGCATTTTGACTAGCCAAATGCCTTTGGATAGTTTAAGTCGCAATTTGACGAGAATGACGGTGGTAAATATTCATTTTTTACAATATTATTATTATTATTATTATTATTATTATTATTATTATTATTATTATTATTATTATTATTATTATTATTATTATTATTATTATTATTATTATTATGTGTAGTGGCACTTGAATGCTACTAATGATGTCGATTATATTATTTAGGGGTTATACACCTGATATGGATCATCCTCAGCCTATCCAACAACTCAAAGCGATGGTCCATTCTCAAATTTCGGTGCAGTTGATTACTATCGCTACGTCTATTTTTTTTAACATCAATAGTGTTATTTGATGTGTAGTAGTTAAAACACCCTAATTTCTTATGTAGGGAGAATGTGGTGGTTGCACCAAATTATAGGCAAAGGCACTGTATGGATGGTCCGGATTATCCGAATTATATAGTGACATCATCCGGCTTATAGTGAGGAAATACCGATGCGGAGCAAAGTGACGATGAGATTGAGGTTGGAACTAATCCTCGATATCAAGTAAATTGCAAGACGTGATGAACGATCCGACACGAGGAAAAATCGGCCATTTGAACGCCGGAGTCGACTCGGTTCGACGCAAAGCCAATTTCAACAGCAAAGAGTCGACCAAATTCGGTGGCATTCTCTGAAATCCCCTATCTTGATCATCTTCAAGATCGCCCGGATGCCTTTGTCTTTACTAGGGATAATGATCATATTCGGCGAAGTTTGTGGAAAGAGCCGGTGGATCCGGTAAAACAAAAGGCTCATATTGAAAAAAAGGGATGATTTTATTTCGAAAAAAATCATTGCAAAAGGCTGTTAAGATTTATTGCATCCAGGGGATGAGGGAGTTTAAAGTTGACAATTCCACACGAAAACTTTGGCGATTGGTCTACAAGCGAAAATATCAAGGCTGCGAATGGATGCTCCGTGGTAAGGAAACTGTTGAAAAGATGTGGACTATTTCAAAGTTCTACACAAAGCACACTTGTGATATGGGTGACCTTCCAGATGATCATTGCAATCTAGATACTAATTTGATTGCGCGTGTATTAGTTGGCGACATTAGAGAAAACCCAAGGTATCTCCTTCGCCTAAGTTTATTTTATTTTTGGTGTTAATATAATGTTCCTCGTTGTTATATGCTTGATATTTCACTTTTTAGCCCTATTAAAGATTGTATTACGGCGTCCCGAAAGTATATAGCAAAATACTAGGAGGAAGGCGTATCTTGGGCGTAAGCGTGCATTGAGATAGTCTTCGGCAATTGGGAGGGCTATTTCACGACGTTGCCTAGATACATGGTACTCTACAACACTTCAATCATGGTATTGTTGTTGAATGGAAGCTCAAATCGAAGCATTCTGTGCCCGGTAATATTTTTGATTTTGTGTTTTGGGCCTTCAAACCATGCATTGATGGTTTTGCTCATTGTCGGCTTCCGTAATATCAATAGATGGAACACATGTGTACGGGAAGCATGACATAAAGGCGCTAATAGCGATGGATGCAAATGGAGCTATATTCCCTCTATCTTTTTGCAATTGCGATAATGAGAGCATTAGTACGTGGGATATGTTTTTGGACTAC
Organism: Lycium ferocissimum; assembly: GCF_029784015.1. NCBI lineage: Eukaryota > Viridiplantae > Streptophyta > Magnoliopsida > Solanales > Solanaceae > Lycium > Lycium ferocissimum. Next base: position 25,151,597 of record NC_081353.1, on the reverse strand, counting down.
TTAAGGCAACACGTTATTAAGGATCGCATGGAAATATGTGTGATATCGAACGGACATGCTGGCATATTGCACAACATGTTCAATTTGCGGGGGTGGCGGCCACAACTTTGCCTACCATCATTATTGTTTAAGGCATTTGAAGGCAAACTTCCAAAAGGCATATCGAATCCCGGCACTTTGCAATGGATGTGGGCGCGGCAATTTTAAGTCGAGAAGAAGTTTAACAAGTCATGGATGGACATTATTAGGCGGGCTAATGAGGAAGCCTTCCACTGGTTGAATGCAATTGATAAAGACAAATGGACATTACACCAAGATAAAGGTAGGCATGCGACAACAAACGGCTCCGAGTCATTCAATGGCTTGTTGAAATGGGACTACCCGTCACCGTAATAGTGAGAATGACATTTAAGCGGGTTGTGGAGCGGTTCGTCGGTGATCAAAAGAGGCCAAAGCACATGCAATGAATTGTCAAGATAGATGTCAAAACCGTCAAAATAATTACCACAACTATAAGGCTCAGAAACATGACCGGATGGAGTACAACCCTGCAGAGCGCATATTTGAACTCACAACAAGTGTGCACCAAGGTAAAGGAGGTAACGTCCACACAATTTGTGAGATTCCAAGAACATGCACATGCGGCAAGTGGCAATCATATCACACCATATTCTCATGCCTTCAAGTGTTTTATCGCAATGGGAAAGAATGCCTCCCCGTACATGGTGAATATATACGGTTGAAAATTATGCAAGAACTTATCTTTGGAAGGTTCTACCCACTTGTAGTAAGAGTTATTAGCCAAAATCCATTTTCAATGGTTGCAAATAAAGCATTTATCCGTAAATTCGAAAAGAATGCATACTCGCGTATTCATAATGAAATGGATGTTCCATAGCAAGATACACTCGAAAATGCTCATTTTGCAATTATGTTGGTCATGATAAATGCAAGTGTCCCTTACGGCATGGTGGTCAAACTACATCTCGCGGTGGAATTACCTCTCGTGGTGGAGAAAACTTTCGTGGTGGAAGTACCTCTAGTGGTGGTGGCGCATCTCGCGGTGGTGGCGGAAGATCAACTCAAGTGCATTAATTGATGAATGTTTTTTAAGTTTTTTTCTTACTTTGATAATTGTATTTTAAAAAGTTTGGGTTTCTTATTAATGAACAAGTTTAAGTATTTTCATCTACTCAACGTTATGAATGATGCAATTTAATTAAGTTTTTTTTTTGTATGAATGCTGCCATTTTGACTAACTTTTGATTAATTATTAACGAACAAGTTTAAGTATTCGTAAAGAACTTCAAGCTAATGTCACCGAGCCTTCAAACGAAAATGGCGTTCGAGCACTTTTCAACCACTAAAAAGGCCATCCGAACTTTTGTGTATCCTTGATGTATTGATCCTACCTTATTAATCGCACAAAAATAAGTAGGGTTCTATATAAAATATTGGAGTTTCGGGGTCCCGAAGCATGATTAATCTATAGTCAAAGTACGTTAAAAAGTGTAATGGAAGAAGGGTTAACCAAAAGGGCCGGAAAAAAAAAAAGGAGAGACACTATAGTGCAGTAATTTACTGCGCTATAGCAGTTAACGGAGCCGTCCCCGTTAACTGCTTTAGCGCAGTAAATTACTGCGCTAAAGGTAGTTTGGTAACATTTTTTTTGTTGGGGTATTTTGGTTCAAAATATTTTTTTTTGGGGCATTTTGGTTCCGGACTCGGAAGTAGACCACCATCTCTAGAGGTTTTGCAGAGGCAGAATACAAGAGCATGGCTTCCACAGTTTCACTTGGTTGCTAGGATTGCTACAGGAATTGGAAGTCAAGCTTAAAGTGCATGTTAGCATCTACAGTGATTCTACAGTAGTCACAAGTATTTTACGATCATGCTATAGTTTCATTCCAGAATATAAACAGTTTTGCTTGATGATTCAGTTAACCTAGACTATCAGAAGTAATTATATTTCTTGCTTGATTTAATTGCTTGTTTAAATTGCAATTGGTATATTATTCGGACTTAGCTGATATTAGATAGATGTGATCACAATACGGCTAGAGAAAAGTAGCCAACGTTTTTAGGTGTTATTGTGACATAGGCCAGAGTTAGCTATGTACCACACATATGCATATACTAACGCGTTTGAGTTTACAGCTCGAGAAATGTGGCCAACCTCTCCGAATGTAAAAGCCGTTAGTGGTGAGGTGCCATTTTTGTCATACATATTTTCTAGAATAATTAACTTCAGTTAAATTCTGTTTCAATGCTTGACTCACTTTTTATGACTTTGCTTCGGGTCTTCGATTTTAGTATTAATTAGATAAATTGCTTAAGTTATGTCACTACATTTTGTTATAATTATTTAACCCGGTTGGTCTTGTTCCTCCGCTTAGGGGTGGTTAACTAGACTTGTTCATCATCAAGTGATTATACTTTGCTTGCGAGAGCCTACTATGTCGTGTGGCAGGTGTTGAGGACATAAGTGACGAAGCATGGCAGGCTTCTTAAACTCAACTGACAGGCTCCATTTGTTTCATCCAAATAATAGCGGTTCTTTTCAAACTTTTATTTTCTTCAAATATTACTATTATATTAAGGAATACCCGTAAAGTTATGTATTAAGACATCAATTAGAGGTTCATGACTTGATAGTAGATTTAAGTATACAAATATTTTTTACGTTGAGTTAGTATTCAACTATCAAACTAATACATTGTCTAAAGACCTTACTATTAGTTACTTGAATGTGGTTCGGTTCAATAGGTAGTTCTTTATATCAAAGTAACTGATACGGTAAGTTGCAAATGAAACACTAACATGTTAATAGCTTAGCTTACTATTTACAACTGAACCAACTTTTGCATTTGTTCAGGGTGTTCAAAAGTCAATATATGTACATGAATACAGAAAATTTACCCTAAATATACACTGTAATTTTTTGTCTGGATATTCTCTCACCGAGCCTTAACTACCTGAGCCTTTACTACATCCGCCCCTATTTACACTGTGTATTATACCTAAATTTAGTATGAAGCAGTGAGACATAATCACTTCAAAAGTTAGAGAAATGTGCATGAATTACATGTGTTTCTATTCATTTTAAACAGTGCCTAACCTCTATTTTACTTATACCGTAATAAAGCCTCGAATATGCAAATTATTTGGCATTGATGAGTACAGATTTATTAACCGTCATGCCTATTTCCATTATTATCTACTTAGCCGTCATGCCTATTTCCATTATTATCTACTTATCTTTATCATTTCTGGATTAATTTCGACCGCTATAATTTATAAGCTTAAATTTGCCAACTGAAAATGTCAGAGAAGGTAAATATATTGGTCTCTTCATTACACTTTCTTCACTATTTAAGCCAATATCTCTTATTTTTAGCAGTAAAGATATCTTTCTTGAGAATTAATGACTATAAATAATATTATAATTTTAAAATTGAAATCATATTTAACAATTAGTAACTTAAATATGGGTATACTTATAAGTGTCCATGGTTTCTACTGGTAATTTAAGTACGAAATGACTTTCTAGCAACGGTGAAGCGCTAAATAAAAATCTAATACATATTCATACTAAGCTAATACAGTCTTTCTAGGTAAATTTTCTTAGTTAATATTTTGATTTTATGTTATTCAGCAACTTGGGTACAATTTGAGAAGATACAAGGAAAATGTTTAATATTGTGCAGTAATACATTATTTAAATAAAGAGTTGAATAGAAAAATCAGTGCAGCATACATATCTAACACATATCATATTATTAAATTAAAATTTGCGATCTCATTGGGATATTTTGAAAATATCTTATGACAAGGAACCTTAAAGCCTGTAAACGGGTGAACACCCGTACAGAGGTCTCTTCAGTCAATAAACTGTATTTCATCTTAATTCTTTTCTATTTTCTTACATAATGGTGACATTTTATTTATTGCTTATTCCTTTTAGAAATTTGAGCTTAAACTTCCAAGTTCATATATGCTTATTACTAGTATATTATAAATGACACTTTGAAACTTAACGGTTCTTATAGTTGTTTGAGAAAAACTCATGAATAGTATATGTAATAATAATAATTATTATTATAATTATAATGGAGTTTTAAGACATGATAATAATCTTCAGTCTTTGGCAAATAGGCTCAACACTATTAATGTGTTATGGAATTCACAATGGCAAAACTCTCATGGTTTCAATCTAATATCATTTAGAACAAACTAATGGAGACTCGTTTAAGTACACATCATTTTTTTTTTTGGGTCTAAAACAATAATTAATAAACTAATTGCACGACCAAAATTATAACGGTCCCAATTTTATTGTAGTGTTGAGGTAAATCAACAATCAAACATTTGCACAAAGGGACATAAAAAGAGGATAAATGCACATCCCTCCGTATGAGTCCAATTGCAATTTGAAATTAAACAAATTGTGCGGATTTCCCTTCATATGGACTGGTCTTTAATTTTTACCCCTCAAATCCTTGCTCTGTAATTTTTGTCCCTACTTCTCATTTAATGAAAATTTGTGGGCCAAAGTATCATTATTTGCTGGTTTATGAAACTAGAGATTCTGGGTTCGAACCCCAGCAGAGTAACAAAAAAAAACAGTTTCGCAAGATAAGGTTTTCATAGAAACTGTGTCTATTCCGGGCAAAGTTATGCCTTAAGGCATAGTTTACATATAAACTATACCTTAAGGCATAGTTCTGTAGGATAACTTAATTTCTACAAAACTATGCCGCACAAGGCATAGTTTCTATGTAGTCCGGCATAGTTTTGTAGAAATTAAGTTATCCTATAAAACTATGCCGGAAAATGCATACTATAGAACTATGCCTTAAGGCATAACTTTGCCCGAATAGGCATAGTTTCTATGAAAATCTTGCCTTGCAATTTTTTTTTTTACTCTGCTGGGGTTCGAACCCAGAATATGAGAGATATTTTCGATCACTATTTTATTACTTAAAGTTCCAAAAGACAAAAATTAAAGACCACCCCAAAATAAGGCATTCGTGTGAATGACCCATTTGAAATATGGTATTGGCCTATTGGGAGAACAAGTTGTACAAGTTAATTAATTGAGGTGTGCTTATATTGGAGCTCAAATTAAATAGAGTTTTTCATTTAATTTTTTTTGATAGTCGCGGTATTCATTCTGTCTAACTTACATACACTTCAACTTTTCACTATACAATTATTCTTCACCAATACATGCAGAGATAATTTTGTCCAACAAGACTTCCTTAGATGAGTTAATATTATCTAATCATTTTTCCTCGGCTAAAATTTTGCCCAGTTGGTTCCTCACAACCTTCATTCCATCTTCGTCAACCCCTAGAAATAAAATAAAACTTTAATTTTTTTTTTTTAAGTTAAAGCATTATATTCATAGTAACAGAACATCGTCTTGATTTTAAAGCGATTATTCTAACTTTTTCAATCTTTCGCTTAAGTGTCTCTCAATTGAAAAGACACAAATTTATCACGGGATACTTGAAATGTACTCAGCCATTGATCAATAAAATGATTCTAACGATAATTGAAGCTTCTACACCATTGTGGCATTATGGTGTTCCTCAATCTAATTTCGTTTTATCTACAGTCGGACCTCTCTATGACAGTCTTTTTGCTGGTATCAATTTGTCATGTTATGAAAGATTATATGGAGAAGTATTAACTTTAATAACGCTTGGGTGAATGGACTTCGTGAGTCCCTCAATATTGGGTATTATTAGTCGCGTATAATACAAAAAAATAGTCATCTTATAGCGAACAAACGATGATGTTATAAAAAAAACGAGGTGATGTTATAAAAATAACCGTATCTTAACTTTAGAAGTAGCTCAATTAATGAAGTAGCTCAATTAATCATGAAGATGTTGTCTTTTTTAATTGTTCATGAGATAAAAATCTAGGGGGAAATTTTGTGGAAGTTAAAAACATAGAGGAGTCATTGTGAAATATTGATTAGAAGCCATTGATCATAAAGAGGTATACGTTGGTTTGTCATATGCCACACACGAAGGACCACAAGACACCAATAGGGTTTTAATCATTGCACTCATCTTATAGATCGAAAATATACCACCCCTATCACTTCTTCTAGATACATGTGAAAATCCTCTAACCCCATATAAGACAGTCCACGTCATCCATAAAAATCTGATAGAGCCAATCACAACTCGCCACGTCATTAGATAAGAGGCACTTTTTAAATTTTCTACTCATTCAAAAGAATTTTTAGGTATGGAACTAGCAGTTTTTATGCTAGAACAAAGGAAATCCATGAGTGCCCATGATAAGGATTAGATGGAATCCTCAACCTGTTTTTTATTTTATCTTTTTTATTTTATTTTACTACCTCTCTTTGTTACAAAATTGCCCCATACTTGATAATGAAACAATAAGATGACCATGCACCTTCCTCTTTTTCTTTTTTCAAATTTATTGTATTCAAGATATTATTGAATTATTTATGAAAAGGGAAGATATCTTTTGAGTTCTAGAATTGGAATTTTTGATTTCTTTCATTGTACCTAGGACATCTAAGATAGATATTTATTTCATCTTTTTGTATTTCTCTAGTAAAACAAAATGACTATACGAGGATAGTTTTTAATATTATGATAAATTTAAGTTACGTTTTTTCAGATGTACATAAAGTTTAAATCTTACATGTTCACATAAAGTTACTGAATTATAAATCAAAAGTATTCAGACGCAACGAATCATTATAACTATAAGAAAATTCTTACTAGAAGTGATTATCATATTCGAGGAAGAAGAGTAGATCAAAACCTTTCAAAACTCGTTAACTACACAAGTTCGTGTTGTATTTAACAAAGCACTACGTATTGAATTTCACTTTCAACATTTAGGTAGTGTCATGACTATATTTAAAAAAAAAAAAAAACAGTAGTTAGTTAAGAAATTCATGGCTCATCTGTCGCCGGATAGCCCATAGCTAACAAGAGTTTTTGATAAGATGTTGTTATATAGGATTAACGACAGATATTTGTTGTTTAACAACAAAATTAGTCTTTTTTATTTTTGTAGCATGTTATATTTTCTTCATAAATATTCTTTTTGATAACCAAAACGTGCTTGAGCTTGTTTCAAAGTTATTACTGACTTGTTTTAAGCTCATCATCCAGCAATCATTTCTGCTTCAAGATCTTAGTCACATGTATATCCTATGACCTTGAAAATGAGCAGTCTTAAACTTTTGACCCCCACTTAAACGTTCAAAGATCAAAATTTAAAACTTGTTTAACTTGAAAGTTTTTCCCATGATACAAGTAAGGTCAAAAGTTCAAGATCATTCACTTCAAAGGCCATTTTTGTAAATCTCCCGATTAAAACAAGATTTTACAAATAGGGCATTGGTTAAAGGATACTTTAGTAATAAAGAAATTGTTGTACTGCTAAAAAGAAAAAAGAAAAAAAGAAAAAGAAAAAAAAGAAGAAGGTATGAGAGAATTTCTAATCAAAAAACCAATAAGTGGTCCATTCAATATAGTTGCAGCCATTGTTTGTTTTTTTCCTCTGTACTGAATTTCCATCACCCAAAAACACCCTAATCTGTTCTATCTCTGCTATATTTCTAGTGATGAAACTCATCAAACAAATCTTAGCCTTTTATCTTCCTATATACATCTTCCCGTGACCACTGTACCTAAAACCCTCTTTCTCTCTCTTTGTTCAGATTTCATTTTTTTTTTTTTTGGGTTTATATATATTTATACATATGCCAAACCCCAAAACCCTTCTAAATTCCTTTATTTAAATACCTCCTTTTCTATACTTAGATATTTCTCTAACAAAATCCCATCTTTCAAAGTGTTTCTTGAATTCAGTGCTTTCTTCTTCTTAGCTCATTTCTTTGCCATAGGGCAAATCCAAACTATATTCTTTTGGGATTGTTTATCTTTACTTCATTTGTTTTGTTTTTGGTAAGTTGAAAGCTAATAATTTTCTAATGTTTTGGGTAGATTCTTGGACTAAGTATAGAGGAAACTAGTTGAGAAAACTGAAAAGTGTTTTTAGCTCATTGACTTTTTTTTTTTTTTTTTTTTTTTTTTTTTTAATAATAATGTTTTGGGAAGTTTGGTTTATAGTGAAAAAAGAGTAGTAGTAATACTTTTTTAGGGTTTAGAGCTTCTTTTATTGTACTGCTTTTTTGGTCTATCAACCATACAAACAACACTACTTGCTTGGAAAACTTCACCAAAACCAATACATTCTTGCCAATTGGTTCTTCCTCAAGATTCTTCTTTGTTCTTTCCCAATTAGGAAACTCATTTCTAAATTGCAGGCCTGTTGAATTGCTTTAATGGGGTTTTCAAGAATTCATCATTGAGTTTCAAGAATTGTCATTTGTTTCAATTCTTGAATTTCTTCTCTGTTTTTTTTGTTCCTCTGTTTCTATTTTTAGCACACAATGTCTTCTTATATAACTCCTGGTGGAAGGGCAGCTTATAAATTAGATTTAGACATTATAAAATCTCCATCTACTTCATGGACATCACAATCATCTTCACCTTCATCAACACTTTCAGAATCAAGCAATTCACCTATTGCAATTTCAACACGAAAACCTCGAACACCTCGAAAAAGGCCTAACCAAACATATAATGAAGCTGCAGCACTATTATCTACAGCATATCCTAAAATATTCAACACAAAACACCTTACTAAGCCTTGCAAATTCACTAAGCCACATTACCCTTTCTCTTATGAGTCATCAGACTTGGTTGTGCCTTATCAAATCGTCGAAAACTCGGGTTTTTTGCTTCATCCACCCTTGGTAGAAAAACCAAATTGCCCAATTGAGAACAAGTCATTGAGTTGTTGTGAAAAAACATGTCAAAGTCCAGGTGAAATTGACTCAAAAGGGAGTAGTTTATTAGATGTTTGTGATGAATTTCAAGAAGATTTTGATGCTGAATCTATTTTAGATGAGGAAATTGAAGAAGGTGTTATTGATAATATTATGGGGAAGCTAAATGTTGAGAATAATGAGTCCTCCAATTTAAGTTATAGTAAGTGCCACCAAAATAATTATGTTGGTGGCACTTGTTATGGTTTTCCAATAGGATTAGGATTTGAAAATGGATACCAACAATATGATTTTGGTATGAGAAGTGGAGTGAGACCATTGAGAAATGTTGATGATGGTGGTGATTGGTGGAGGTATCCTAGTGTAAATGTCGTGGACATTACACCAAAATTTAACAAACCGCCACAGGTTGAGAAGAAGAAAAAGAAAGTTGAAAAATCCTTAAGGGAGCTGAGGGGGGGTAATGAACCATCATCAGCTAAAGATAATTCAATTCCAAAGAGGACAAATAAGGACAATTCGAGTCAATTGATTAAAGAGGAGGTTGATAATGTTCCAAAACAGAAATCAGAGTTGTTACTGAAATTAAACTTCGATGATGTTTTAAATGCATGGTCCGATAAGGAATTCCCATTTTCTGATGACATGCCTGGATCGGAGGTTGCAGGAAATGATGTCCAAGTAGGTGTTATTTTTTTTGTTTGGTTAAACTTTATTTAAAATTCCATGAGTAATTGAATCTTGGATTCTGTTATTTTTAGTTAAAAGTAGTACGCATACTAGATAAACTGCAACATACTTTGGACCACGACACGTGCATCTCATGCTTTTTTAAAATTAAAAAAAAAAAAAAGCTTTTTAAACGCTTTTTTTTTCGACTCTTTTTTCTTTTTGGTGGAATTTCATGACATAATATTCAATTTGGTAGTTGGCATCAAATGGCTGTTACAATCTTGCCTCTTTCCAGCTAAAAAGTGGGGACCTATTTGACAACACTAAATTGTACTCTCTAAATATATTTTACAAAAAGTTCGATTTTTTTCTATCTCTTTTAGTAGGCTCATAATTTAAATTTATTCGGGTTTAATAATTTCAGATACCGAATATCTAAAATCAAACAAAAAAGATACTTTTAAATAATTACACTTGTATGCCTTTTTTTTTTTTTGGGGGTTAATTAACCATTTTTCTGGGTAATTGACATAAATAATTGTCTCCAAAAATAATAAGTGATAAACGTAATATTTTCTATATATTAATTTATATATATGCATATAATATGCATATTTAAACATAATTAGTGTATATTTTTTTACATATTCAACTAACGAAGGTAATTAAAAGGCCTTTGTCTTTTAACTAGAGAAAGCTTCCTAATCCTTAACACACAACCACACAATGATTCTCTTAATTATTCAAGAATGTGTTGTTGACGTAATAAACTAATAACGCATCCAAAAAGTGTATTATTATCAATATGATTTATTATTACTTCAAATATGTCATTTTGTTAAAGCACATTTTATAATATCGAGTGTCTTGTAGTTACATGTTTGTTGTCACCCTTTTGTGCTTTCTTTATTGGTGGCATCTTCCACTTCTTAGAAGTTAGAACTACTTAAATATAAATAAAATTGAAGAATGTATTGGAATATGACATACTTGTTACCTTTTCAAAAAAATCAAAATTCTTATTTTTCAAATTTTTTAACAATGGTTTAATTTTTGGATGCAGGCCAGATTAGCACAAATAGACTTATTCTCAGAGAATGGAGGAATTAGAGAGGCTAGTGTGTTACGTTACAAAGAAAAACGACGTACACGTTTGTTCTCGAAAAAAATTAGATACCAAGTAAGAAAAGTCAACGCTGATCGACGACCCAGAATGAAGGTACTGTTATTATGAAGAAATCAACTTATATACGTTGACAATGTAAGATTTTTAGACGATCAGTATTAATTTATTTGTTATTACTAGTTGCTTACATTGTTTCTTAAGTTACTAATTTCGCTTGATATCAACGGTATAATTAACTTTTAAGTAATCTGATAGGGAATTTTAGTGAGTTTTTGGTACTTGAAGTGTTCAATTAATATATATGTATATTTTTTTTGGCTTGAAGAATAGAGAGAAGAAGAGAAAGGGAGGTTTTTAAATCATTTTCCACCCAACCACGCAAGAGAAGGGAACTTTAAGACAAGAAATCTTTCGCTGTAATTTTCTATAAAAAAAGATTCAATTTCTTAATGAAAAACAATAAATGACGAAAAATTAAAGTAAAACAAGGAACACATGACACATTTTATATTTATAACAGTTCAAAATCTTCAAAAGGTAGATGATTTTTGTTTGATTTTGGCCAACCATTATTGAAAAATGATAAAGTTAAAACTCTTAATCATTGGGTAGCACACTACAAAAAAAAGGTGAGGATCTATAAAAAAGAATCACATAATGGCCTTTTGAACTTTAGGAAATGATACTCTTTTATTTTTAATCACTAATGATGGACTATTCTAGTCTTTTCTAGTTGTGAATGATTGCCTTTCTTTTTTAATCTTTTACAATCATGTTTGAATTTCAGAGGAGCAATTAGTACCGTTCCTTTTCTATAGGAAAAAAAAAAAACTAAGTCAAAACAACTAGGTAGAAATCTAGAAACTTTTTGATCGTTTGGTACACGGTATTAGGCGGATATCCCAAAGACTAACTGTGAGATTAATTTTATACCATGTTTGGTAGAAGGTATAAATTTATTCTGAGATAAATTTATATCTTGTACCAAACAAAGTATAAAGTGCGTCCCAAACTTAAAGATGGGATATCCTATCTTATCCCATTAATCTTGGGATTGTTTTATCTCATTTCCTAGATGGGATAAATTAATCCCAAGAGATAGGATAAATTAGTCCCAGAATTATAATCCTGAGATAATTTTTTCTACGTACCAAACGACAAGAAAAAGGAGAAGTCAATTTTATAACTAGGGATACATTTACAATTTCTTCTTAAATCGTCATTTATCTGTCATATGTTGTTAAATAAATGAAATTAATAAAGGGGAAATAAAATGTCCATTTCTATAAGTAAATTTGGGTCTATTTGTTTCAATGGGTATAGTTAAAAGTCTCTTAATTTCAGCTTGACATTGATAAGAATTTGTTCAAAAATATTATATTTCTTTAAGCACCCTAATTAATCTTTATTCTGTTTGGGATCTCAAATATTTATACTTATTTATTCTTGCAGGGTAGGTTTGTGAAAAGCCCAAATTCACAAGAGGATGAGCTAGGATGAACAACTTTTGTTTCACATTAGAGTCAATGATTTTTAATAGAATTATTAGGATCTTTTTTTCCTTCTCTTTTTGGGTATTTGCAGTTTTGTTTCTTCTATTTCATAATTTTTCCTTTTTTAAAGTTTCTTCTGCCCTTGTTACATTTAGAATAAATTACCAAGGAAGATAGAATATAGTTGAGAACAAGGAATATGAAGCAGAATAGTTGAATTTTTTTTCTTCCTTCTCGAAATATGTTTTATTTTATTTTTTCTTCTCTAATTACACGTTGGTATATAAACGATCTTCCTAAACTTTGCCCTTTTGTTATCTGAAATTTGAAAGGTAAAAAAATCTTCCTTATTCTTAAAGATGAACAAAATCAAACTTAAAAGATCTTCCTTATTCTTGAAGAACGTGGGATAAAAGAATTAATCGAGAAAAAACTATTTTCTTCTTATATAAGAACATGATGCAATGGAATTGAATGCAATCACACTCTCATATTTAAAAGAACAAAACGTCTTTTTTAATCAATCCTTTTGCCTAGTTCTTTAAAAGTAGTAGTAAGTCATGTAAAATCAATGTGTCCAAAGTAAAAATGAAGGTAACAAAAAGTTTAAGGGGCCGATTATGTATTTCGCTTATTCTTTATGTGCATTGGTGCATATATTAATATATTCTTATTTTAAAAATGAACATTATCAAACTTGAAAAAAATCTTTCTTATTCTTGAAGAACAAGGGATAAAAGAATTGATCTAGAAAGATCTTTTATTCTTCTTATATGTGAAGGTGATGCAAAAGAAATGAATATATTCACGATCTAATGTATACAAAGATGGTGTCACATAGAATCAATGAATTCATGATAAAGTAAAACTCTTTAATGAAATATTTTATCACAATTAATATTTTTTCCGCTGATAGAAGCATGTTGTACCATTTCAACCTCTAAGGGGAATAGAATGTAGAATCTGACCTAAGGTAAAATAATGCATAGATCCATGTACCGTTGGCAAATACAAACAAAATTGACAAACAGATGCACGCAATTTTATATATTTCTAATGATATTTAACTCTTACCTTGGACAAGAAAGTGCTCCAAGTACACTCAGTATTCAATACCTTTTGATAGTACACACTTTCTGGCCCCAACTACAATGCATAATCACTAACTGCGCCACCACTGCGGCCAAATAGTACAACATCCCCTTTTTTAATGATTGAGAAATCATTAAAATCGAACGGCTTGAAATTGATGAATAATGAATCTATCACTTTATCCTTCTGCATTTAAATATAAGGCGTTTGTTAAGTGGCAGGTTTCGAGCCTGTGGCATGACACTTAATTCACACATCACTAGTTGCACTCTTACTACCGACGGCCACTTAGAGTTTCTTAAGCCACCAAGCACCGGCTCTCCTAACTGGTCTCAGAACTTTGTCAATAATGGATCCGCCAATTTATCCTTCTCCGCTTAAATATCAGGCTTTCATTTGTGTTGGTAGGGTTCGAGCCTGTGGCATGACACTTTTTTTTTTTATGACATGGGAATCTGCAGCCGCTATCCTTCGGGTGCGCACAGGGTAAACTCAGCAGTGGCATGACACTTAACCCACAACACTTGCTGCACACTTTACTACTTGACCGCCGCTACTACATAACTGCACTGAAATTCTTTAGAGCTCGATTTCATTACGCCACCGAACACCGACATTGTGTATAATGGATCCACCACTTTATCCTTCCCCACTTAGATACCAGGCTTTTGTCTGTGTGGCAGGATTCGAACCCATGGCATGACACTTAATCCACACATCACCAACTGTGCTCTTCCTACTTCACCCCACTACTACATAATTGCACTGAAATACTTTACAGTTTGAGTTCATTACGCCACCAAACACTGGCTCTAGTACTTGGTCATATCACACTACACACATGCTAAATCCTTGAGATCTTTTTCCACCTCCAAGAGGAAGTAAACTCTACAGCTCAAATAGCCAGCCAACAACACAAGTGACCAACTCTTCTTTCACTCCAGCATTCTGTATACAACAAAACTCATCATAAAATAACAAACGCGAATTTCGCTAGAAAATTATAGTAACAAATGAAACAACAAAAGTAGAATACTCTGAAGCAAAGGTTAGAGCATTGAATAAGGTTAGAGCATTGAATGGCTTCAGATTCTGAATGGAGAAAGCATTTCTGCAATCGGCAGCTTACTTGTTCAGCTTCAATAAATTGCAATATACTATTAGGCTAGCAGCCACATTAAACAAATCTTGCAGCTATTGAGCAAAGTGAAGGACCGAAACTCTATCAATCACTGAGATCATACCTGAAAAGAAAAATGGATAGTTCAAGCATCAATCTAATATCATTAAATTGAAAAATAAATACTAAAGTACAAATGAAAAAAGTAAAATATCGCTAATACTGACCCTAAATATTTTTTGTTACCAAACTGTACAATGTCGCTGCTATGTTAAATAATAAACGCATAAGTCGCTCATGAATCAGCACGCAAAATAGTAGAATAGGAAAATAATAACAAAGGACAAATATAATAATACTAACATAGCAAGAATTTTGCATAACAAAAAGAAAGTAAGAACTAACAGGAAGTTGATAAAGCACAATATGAACTCTCAGATCAAAGCATGGAAATTTTTCCTTACAGAGTAATCATCGGAATAAAAGTTATTTCTGTTTTCTCCTTTTCCTGATCTCATGTTCTTTGTCACTTCAGAATTACACTTATACAAAACCAATTTTTTTTTAGCTTTGATAGTGTTTCCAAAAGAAAGCAAGGACTTCTACAAAGATGAAGGAATCAAGTCCTTTGAAAAAAGCTAGTCTCCCGTTGAGTCAATGAGCCCATCCGACGAACCCTATTCGTTCAGTGGATCCTGTTTATTAAGGACGGTTACTGCTTAAAATTAAACATCTGAGGCACCCAAGGATGTGGCTTAGTGGTCCTTGGTCAATGAAGTGAGAGGAGAACCACGAGGTCTTAGATTTATATCCCAGCAGAGGCAAAAATGCTAGGTCATTTCTTCCCATCTGCCTGAGTCCTGATGGACAGAGTTACCCGGTAGTTGTGCTGCTGGGAGTCTGGGAGGTCGAAATAAGTATCCGCTGGAATAACTAAGATGCAATCAAGCTGGTCCGGACACCACTATCGTAAAAAGAATTAATTAAACATGTGAGCAGGAACAGGAAGGTGTCAAATTTATCCTAAAGGGAGCAAAATAACTGGAGGACGCATCAGCCATTGCCAGACAATAATTAAGTCTTTCTCCAATTAAACAAGAAGATAAAATGGGTATTCTCTAATTAGTGGAGGAATAAATGTTTTCCTTATCTTCAGATTTTTTTTTCTCTCAAAATATTTTGGAAAATAGGTCACTCAATCGTCAACCTTATGCTTCAAGAAGTTAAGATTTCTTGTCTATATTCAAACTGATATTGCTCATTCGGAAATTGAACTATGGCAACTCATCTATCTGAAACCCATATGTAGCCCATCTATCTGAAACCCATATGTAGCCCGTCTAAGACAAAATCAGCTCAACCCGCAACACTAAAAACCAAAGGGAAACCTAGATAAGGAAATCATAACAGCTACTACCATTACAAACAAACTTGGGTTCAAGCTAAGCTACATAAAAGTCAAAAAAACATATAGCAAAGTTAGAAAAACAACATACAGGAAAAACAAGGTGAGAAGAAAAAAAAAAATAAAAAAAAAAAGATAAACCAAGGGAAGCACTTTTCCCGAAAAAATGGCTTTGAGGAAGCTGTACAGACCGGCTTTGCAGAAGGTAACACTTGGCAGCAACAATGCCTCCCAAAGCTATGTTTTCACTTTGGCATTTAGGCTTAAAGACTGAGAGAACTAAAACTCCAACCCCCCCCCCCCCCTCTCTAACTTTTTAAATGAATTTGACCAGCCCCACCCTATCCCCTTCACTAAGAGCCCCTCTGCGCCTCCCTGTTTATATGTTGTCCTGCCTAAGCTCGATCCTGCCCTACCCCATTGCCAACCCTAGCAAATACATGTTCCCTTTCAATGCACATGAAAGTTACCACCAAATAAAGAAGTACATCAGAAATCAAAAAGCCCCAAGAATCATTCCTTCACAAATTCAGAGAGTTAATTACATTGAGCAGTTAAGACGGTACCTCTAACACCCTTCCTTGGGTGGTAGGTCAAAGACATTGGTAAGAACTCATGTATCAATATATCAATTCCAGCATAACACTAAATAGAGAAGCCATTGAATTATAAGAGATACAGCTAAAATTAAACACCAAGAATGATATACGCAGTGCGGTCAAAGGTTCATTTAAGGCGCGCTTAAGTCCTGAAGCACGGAAAAGCTCAGTGAGGGTGCTTTGCCTTGCTTATGTTGCGCTTCAGTGTAGGCAAGGCACTAGGGCGGGCGAATCATTTCGCATGAGTTCTATCTTGAATAGTGCAATACTAAACAATAAATGTAACCGGCAAAGAGATTTATTAATTGTTAAGGACAATGTTATCAATGAATTTATTACTTTTTTCTTTCACTACACATAGTTTTTTATTTTTTCCTGCACTGTGCCTTCTTTTACTAAAGCCAACAATTTAACTGTGCTTTGCGCCAAAAGCCCCAGTATACTTGGAGCGCTTTTTAAAGCTTTTTGCCTTTGACATTACTGGATATAAGCAACATTCACAAAGCGCGCCCCCTCACTCCTTTACATATTGAAAAAAGTTACGCATATCGAGCATATAAAGTTTAACTCAGCATGCATATTTGTACACAGGTACCCTCTGAGACCCTTCTTTGCTCGTAAGATATAGGTAAGAACTTGTATATCAATTGCAATATAACAATCAATAGAGAAGCAAGAGTTAAAGACCAAGAATGGTATAAGCAACACTCTTTTTTGTCTTCCCAAAACAGAAATAACAAGATCATCCTCCTCCTTCCATTCTTCTTCTTAATCAACCATTTTAATAATTTAATGGCTTACAGACGTGACTTAAGCTTTCTAATCACTGAGCTGCAACAGCAATATAAGACATGGAACCTAACAGATGGAGTTTTCTCTGTCATAGTAGGGAGCCATTGATTCTCTATTTAATTCTCTGTTATTGGTGGGGTAATCTGATAATGCCTGCAAATTTACAAAGTTCTAGTGGATAAGGGTGGCTTAGATTGCATTCACAGACAGAAATTAGCACCATATAATAGCTTTAGACTTCAATGTTTAGATAATCTACAGAACAGAAGGTAAAGAGGTCTCATTTGGTCTGAAGAAAGCAATTTGCAAACTCACCTTTCCTTCTTTATGAAGCTCATTTTATTGCTTTTTTTATTTTTTTTTTATTTTTTTACTTTTCATGATCTCTGTCACAACAGAATTACACTTATATGCAACCAATTTTTCTTTTTAGCTTTTAATAGTGTTCCAAAAGGAAATTAACAAGGACTTCTACAAAGATGAAGGAATAAAGTCCTTTGAAAGAAGCAAGTCTAACCTTTGAGGCAACGAGCACATCCGATGAACCTCTATTCGTTCAGTGGACCTTGTTTATAAGAAGAACGATTACTGCTTAAATTAAACATGTGAGGCACCTGGATATGGACTAGTGGTCAGTGAAGTGGGAGGAGAACCATGGTGTCTCAGGTTCAAATCTTAGCGGAGGCAAAAAACAGTAGGTGATTCCATCTGCCAAAGCCTTGGTGGGATATATTACCCGGTAGCGGTGATAATGGGAGTTAGCAAGTACCTGATAGAATAGTCGAGATGCGCGCAAGTTGGCCTGGACACTATCAACAACAACATACCCAATGTAATCCCACAAGTGGAGTCTGGGGAGGGTAGATGTACGCAGACCTTAAAAAACTAATTAAACATCTGAGCAGAAATAGAAAGGAGTCAAATTAAACCTAAAGGAGGCAATTAACTGTAGAATGCATCAGACATTGCCAGACAGTAATTCAAGTCTTTTTTCAATTAAACAAGAAGATAAGGTTGGTACTTTCTAATTAGTGAAGGTGCATATGTTTTCCTTATTCAAACTTTCTTTCACCGATCTTTTGGAAAATAGTTCCATTCACTCATCAACCTTAGGCTTCAAGAAGTCAATTTCTGGTCTCTGTTCAAACGAATATTGCTCATCCGGAAATTCATCTATGGTAACTCATCTATCTGAAACCTATAAGTTGCACATCTAAGACAAAATCAGATCCAACCCACAACACTAAAAACCAAAGAGAAGCAAGGAAACCTAGATAAGGAAATCATAAAATCTACCATTTCAAACAAACTTGAGTTCAAGCGAAGCTAGATTAAAGTGAAAAAAAAAAAAAAAAACAATAGAGCAAAGTTTAGAAAAGAATGAAGGAAGAATAAAGTGAGAGGGGAAAAAAAAAAAAAAAAAAGATAAACCAAGGGAAGCACTTTTACCGTCAACGATGGCTTTGAGGAAGCTGTAGGGAATGGCTTAGCGGAAGGTAAGACTTGCCAGCAACAATGGCTCCCAAAACTGAGTTTTCACTTTGGCATTTAGGCTTAAAGACTGAAGATTTTTTTTTTTTTTTTTGGAAATGGTAAAGTTTTATTTATAGAAAAAAGTACCAAGATGGTACAAGAAGTGCAAAAACAAAGGAGTGCAGATCAAAACAAAGATCCCACATCTACTGTCTTCCTCCTAGCAAATCCAAAAACTCTATATACTCATTTGTGCTACCGATAAGACTGCCCTTACACCATAAGAAAAGATTCTGTAAACATTTGTTCTTAGTTCTAGAAAAATGATCTCTTTGTCCTTCAAAAACAAGCTCTATTCCTCTAGCCATAAGATCCAAAATATGCATAAAGGAATAGTATTCCAAATCTGCTTCAAGATTTTCAGTATTCTCTGCCCTTGCCAGCACTTAAGAAAGTCCCTTATGTTATTAGGTATAGCCCAAGAGATACCGTAAATACTCAGAAAAAAGTCCCAGCGCTGTCTAGAAATTCTACAGTGCAAAAAAAGATGTCCAACAGATTCCTGTTCCTCCTCACAAAATAGCACCTGTTAGCCAGAAAAAAACCTCCCCAAGTTACAATCCAACCAAAGACAGCTACTTTCATAGGGACTTTTGTCTTTCAAATCATCTTCCACGGCCAATTGGGTTCCCAAAAACTTGTCTGCCTCATCAACAAATTGTAGCAATTGCTCACATAGAATTTTTTGCCCTTGCTATTCTTCTAGATCAGAGAATCCCTTTTATTAGTGTCAATACGCGCTGATTCTAATTGCTGCATCATCTGACAGAATCCTTCTATCTCCCAATTGTTCAAATTTCTTCTAAAATTAAAATGCCAACCTGAATTTGTATAGAATTCAGCTATAGTACCTTCCTTGTTGATAGAACAGTTATATTGGAAATCTGGTTCCCAAACTCTCATCGCCTATCCATGTATCAGTCCAGAACCTGAATCTCTCACCATTGCCCACTCTTAAACTGGTATGAGAAAATAATTCATCCCATAACCTGATTGTGTTGTTCCAGATACACCCTTTTGAGTGAGAGTTAGCTAAACATAGCCTCATCTTCAGAACTATATTTCCATAGCCACTTAAAGAGCAAGCTTTTGTTATGCATCTTCAAGTTTCATATTCCCAGTCCTCCCCCTTTTTTATCCCTTACAACCTTCTCCATTGATTAGATGCATCTTTCTATTTCCAGCACAACCTTCCCATAGGAACTAAAACTCCATCAAATTTTATCCAACCGCCACACACACACAATCCCCCCCCCCCCCACCCCCACCAAAACAACTTCTAACTTTTTAAATGTATTTGACGAGCCCCACCCTATCTTTACCTAAGAGCTCCTCTGTGCCTCCCTGTTTATGCGTTGTCCTGCCATACCCCATTGCCAACCCTAGCAAATACAAGTTCCTTTCAATGCACATGAAAATTACTAACAAATAAAGACGTACATCAGAAATCAAAAGGCCCCAAGAATCATTCCTTTACAAATTCAGAAAGTTAATTACATTGAACAATAAAGGTTATGGTACACATTCAGCATTATAGTATTTCAACAAAGGTACCTCTTAACACGCTTCCTTGGGTGGTAGGTCAAAGACATTGGTAAGAACTCATGTATCAATATATCAATTCCAGCGTAACACTCAATGGAGAAGCCATTGAATTATAAGAGATGCAGCTAAAGCTAAACACCAAGAAGGATATAAGCAGTGTGGTCAAAGGCTCATTTCAGACGCGCTTAAGGTCTGAAGCACGGAAAAGCTCAATGAGGGTGCTTTGCCTTGCTTATGTTGCACTTCAGTGTCGGCAAAACAACAGGCATGGGCGCCTCATTTCCGATGAGTTATCTTGAATCGAGTAATACTAAACAATAAATGTAATCGGCAAAGAGATGTATTAATTGTTAAGGACAATGTTATCAGTGAATTTGTCACGTTTTTCTTGCACTGCATGTATTCTTTTCTTCTTCACTGTGTCTTCATTTACTAAAGCCAACAATTTAACTGTGCTTTGTGCCACCCAGTATACTTGGAGCACTTTTTAAAGATTTTTTCCTACTGGATTATAAGCAACATTCACAAAGCGCCAACCCCACCCCCCCACCCCCACATTCCTTTTACATATAAAATTTTTAAACACATTCAGCATGCGTATTTGTACATAGGTACCCTCTGACACCTTCTTTGCTCGTAAGATAAAGGTAAAAACTTATATATCAATTGCAATATAACAATCAATAGAGAAGCAAGAGCTAAAGACCAAGAATGGTATAAGCAGCATTCTTTTTTTGTCTTCCCAAAACAGAAATAAACAAGATCATCCTCCTCCTTCCAATCTTCTTCTTAATCAATGCCATTTTTCTTCTTCATATTCTTCCTTGGCACAAACACTAGCAACATTAGTTACACATAATTTCAATCCTCAATGTTTAGTCACCAGAAGAGCCAACACTAAGCTGATGCCACTCTCCCTTTCCAGAAAAAGTAAACTACCAACCAAAGGGCACAGCGAACCAACAAAAACTAATCCGTGTTGCTCCAAGGATTATACAAGAGTGTGGAGAGGTAAGTTTATAATTGGACACAACTAATAAAACTTTTGCTACAGTATTCCAGAAACTGATAAAAGTAGAGTCTATTTCAAATCACATCTCACCAAACCAACATATACTGCTCGTCAACCCAGATAATTATTATGATTCTTTCAGGATCAGTAATTTATAAGCTAAGCCAATCACCTGGCTGTCAACTAAAACAAGATTTACGGATTCTCCGTGATAGAACTTGATTGCTTCTAAAATCATGTCGAATAAAAGATACTAATGGAAGCAAGGAGGCAGAGATGACATCGTTAAAGTCAAACCATAAATAAGGAGTCCTCTTAACTGCAATAAGATACCAAAGAAGAAGAAAAACCAAGACCTTTTTTCAATTAAAAAAATTTCTGCAAGAATACAAGTAATTCATAAAGCTTGTATAACTCAAATTTGTCTTCCGTTAAGACCATTATTTTTCAAAATAATTACATAAAAATACCAAGAGAAGAGTAAAAAATTTCTGTTGTGGTAATATAGATATTCTCACTTTCCTCTCAACACTTAACCATCTTCCTCTCGTTCTATCATAAGCATATCAGGTAAAACTCTGTATCTCATCCAACTCAGAATGCTAATATTAGAATTGCCATCTACACACGAGTCAAAAACAACTATTCCTCAAACCCAAATAGTGGGGATAAATTTAGACAAATACGTTAGGATATTCTTACAACCATCTTGTTCTTTTTCCCTGCAGACAAAAGGATAACTTTGTCATCGACAACGTCATCCGCCTCGATCTTCTTACTCTCACTATCAACTTTTGCATTATTCAAGTAAAGTCCCCCTTGCTTAAGCATTCGTCGTGCAGCTGATTTGCTCTCGAGCAAACCACTCGAAACATAAAGATCCAAAACCGGTATATTCAACACCTGATCATAATTCATGGAACAAGAAGGAACATCAGCTGCAATACCCTCAATTGTTTTCCAATCCAATTTAGTATCAGAATTTCCAGGCTTCAACGCCTCTGTAGCCTTAAGTGCCTCTTCCAATCCCTCTTGTCCATGAACAAACCGTGTAACCTCCTCGGCTAACCTACGCTGAGCTGTATTAGGAACATATCCAGGTTTTCCCATATCCTTCTCCAGCTCATCAATCTCTTCAATGCTCAAAAAAGTAAGTATCTTTAGAAACCTCACTACATCATCATCCGAGACCGAAAAAAAGTACTGATAAAACTTATACGGCGATAAAAGAGAAGGCGATAACCAAATCGCACCATCTTCCGATTTTCCAAACTTAGTACCATCACTCTTCAAAAGCAACGGAAAAGTAACCCCGAAAACAACTGGAACATTACCAACATTTCCATTTTCGGTAGATTTTCCTAAAATACGACGAATAAGATCAGTACCAGCAGTAATATTACCCCATTGATCACTACCACCAATTTGCACATTAACACCTTCATTTTCATACAAATGTACAAAATCATAACCTTGTAAAAGCTGATAAGTAAACTCAGCATAACTCATTCCTTGCTCACTATTTTCCAATCTTTTCTTCACACTTTCTTTAGACATCATAGTACCAACTCTAGCAAACCTACCAACATTCCTTAAAAACTCCAAAAACTTAACATCTTTCCACCAATCATAATTATTCAAAATCTCAACCTTTGAAGCATTTTCACAAACACCTTCTGTGCATCCCAAAATCTTACTAATAATCACACTAATCCCGTTTATATTCTTGTCAAGTGTAACTAAATCAAGTTCGGGTCGCTCCAAACTCTTACCAGACGGGTCACCGACCCGACCCGTTGCGCCACCAATAAGTGCAACAGCATTATGACCACAACGTAAAAACCAAGAAAGTACAATTAAACCCAACAAGTTTCCAAGATGTAAACTTTCTGCAGTCGGGTCAAACCCGCAATACACTTTTAATGGGCCTAAATTCGGGTCGCGAAGTGAGTCGCTAGTTACTGATTCTAGCAACCCTCTTTGTTCAAGAATGTGTAGGATATTACTATCGGGTCGGGTTTTACGGGTGGGGTTAGGGGAAGATTCGGGTTGTTGAGATTCTTCTTGAGGTGTTGTTAATGGTGAGATAGAACAAAAGGGGTGATTTTGGGTAAAATTGTGTTTGGAACGGCTATTGGGGAGAAAAAGGTAAGTGGGGAGTGATAGTTTTTTTGTGAAGAAAGAGGAAGTGAAAGGTCTTTGAGTAGTGCTGAGAAGAAAAGATCGAAGGCAAGTGTTAATGGCCATTTTTGTGTGTGTTGGACTGTTAAGAGTTTTGATGTTTTATCTGCTTGGAAACGGCGAGTTCTTGGATGGCATTTGTGTACCTTCGGCAACTTAGACGATAGGTAAAAGGTCAAATATACCCTCCAAAAAGGATCAAAAATATCCTCTTGTCCGAATTTATTTTGGATAAAAAATACCCATCTCATCCTTAAAGTTTTCAAATATATCGCTGTCATGAAGGAAATTATCCTCCAAAATTATTTTTTAAACTCGCTTCATCATTTAAACCCGATCCAACTTAATAATAACACATAAGATCTCTTTATTCCCCCAATTCCCTCAAGCTTCAAATCTACGTATTTGAGGGAATTGGGGGAATAAAGGGGTCTTATGTGTTATTATTTAGTTGGATTGAGTTTAAATAATGGAGCGGGTTTAAAAAATTATTTTGAGTTATTTTAGGGGATAATTTCCGTCAAGACAGGGGTATATTTGAAAACTTTAAGGATGAAAGAAATATTTTTAATTCAAAATAAATTTGGAGGATATTTTTTAATTTTTTTTTTCAAAATAGAGGGATATTTTTTTACCCTTTTCCTTTGTTTTTTAGTCAACTTTATCTTGTGCGATTATGAACAAAAATATTGGCGACTTTTCCCGACACCATCTCCTCTCCCTCTCTGTGAAGTGTCACTGTTTCTCACCAAAAAACACCATTACCAACAGTGAGGGTGGAATGAGTAATCTTGAACTTCCCATAATCGAAAACAATCCAACAATATATGAAGGTTTTCCAGAATACCAAATCACAATATCAACAAAAAACTCTGTGAAGAAGATGAAAAAGCAACTTGAAATACCCCCATTGGAACAACGCTCAATTTCTTCAACTTTCCTCTTTCATTCTTCAAATCAATAAGAA
This sequence comes from Lycium ferocissimum, assembly GCF_029784015.1. NCBI lineage: Eukaryota > Viridiplantae > Streptophyta > Magnoliopsida > Solanales > Solanaceae > Lycium > Lycium ferocissimum. The sequence goes on along the minus strand of NC_081353.1, from coordinate 25,127,203 downwards.
GCTTAAGGATCTTATTCACTTCTCTTTGAAAAATCCCTCCAATTTTAATTTAATTGGTCTAATTTTTGATTTGGGGTTTTAATTTTATGTGCATAAACTATCATCTATGAATAAGCTTCATTTTTTTTATGTTAAAGTTCTCTCTTTTAATTTACTGGGTCTCATTGGGGTTTCATTTTAATCATCTATGAATAAAACTTCACTTTTCTTGTTGAATTATCACTTTATGAATTACTGGGTCTCATTTGTGATCTGGGGTTTCATTGTTGGGTGAAAATAGTCATTTTAGTTGTTAAAGTTCTTAGTTACGCTTTCAAAAAAGGATGGCGAGGTATGAAATAAAAGGGCCAATAAGAGAAACCAAATTCCATTTGGGTGTGCGAATAATGACTCCTTAGAAAAGACAAATTGGAGCATCAGAAATTCATTTGTTTACACTCAAAGAAAGAAAGAAAAGAAGTTTGTTTACACCTCAAATATTTATTTAGAAAGTTTAATTGAAGCACTTATGGTGTATCTGTTGTGATTCTGCCTAGTCCCCAGGTTTTCTTGAGTAGTGACTCTCTTGGGAAGATTTAACTTATGGTGATAAATAAGTCTACTAATTAGAAATGGTGACAAGTTTGACCAACCAAAGTTAAATTTGTCTTAAAAATATGATTAAGTTAAATGAGACTGAATTATAATTTTTAAAACTTCTTAATCTTTTACAAAATATAAAAAGACCCAAATTTAATCCCAAAAAACCTACCAGCTCCACTTCTCCTCCCACCCCTCCCCCGCCCACACCTCTCCCCCCCCCCCCATTTTTTTTCTTTTCAGTTTTGATATTTTTTATTTGTTTTATCATCGTATCCGCCCCCTCCCCCCACCCCTCCCCGCCCCCAACCCCCGATTTTTTTTTTAAAAAAAGTTTTAAATTTTTTTATTTGCTTTTTCACCGCCCCCCCTCGTCCTTCATCTCCACCCCCCGCCCCCCCCCCCCCCTAAAAAAATGTTTTTTTTTTAAAAGTTTTGATTTTTCACCCCCGCTCCTCCTCCTCCCAACCCCCCCCCCCCCTCAATTTTTTTTAAGTTTTGATTTTTTTTTTTTTAAACGCCCTCGTTCAGCCTCCTCCCCCACCCCTCACCCCCCCCCCCCCAAAAAAATATATTTTTTAAAAAAAGTTAGAAAAGTTTTTCTTTTTTTTTTTTTCACTCACCACCCTCCCAAAAAATTTTGTTTTGAAAAAAAGAAGTTTTGCAAAGTTTTTATTTTTATTTTTTTTGCACCCCCACCCCCAACCAAAAAAAAAAATTTTTTTGAAAAGAAGTTTTTGAATTTTTTTTTCTTTTTGGTTTCTTACTTCCCTCACCCACCCCAAAAAAAATTTGTTTTTAAAAAAATGGTTTTGAAAAGTTTTTATTTTTGGTGTTTTGCACACCCCACCCACTCCAAAAAAAGAAATCTTGAAAGGAAGTTTTGATTTTTTTTTTTTTTTTTGGGTTTAGGAAAAGTTTGGATAAAATCCAGGTTGTTGTTGTGTGTTTGTAGTGAAATAGATTGTTTTCCTGTTGTTGTCCTGGTATGGTTCAGGGTTTAGGAAAATATATCCAATAGATAGTTTTTTTTTGTTTTTATCCTGGTATTTATCTGGTTCTGTTTGTAGAAGATAACTAACAGATTTGTAGTTGTTGCAACAAGTTCTACACTTTTTGCAACAAGTAGACAATCTGTTGCAACGACTCACTAATCTGTTGGACATAGCTTCAGTTATTTACTTCTGTTTGTAGAAGATATCCAACAGATTTGTAGTTGTTGCAACAAGCTCTACACTTGTTGTAACAAGTAGACAATCTGTTGCAACAACTACAAATCTGTTGGACATAGCTTCAGTTATTTAGTTCTGTTTGTAGAAGATATCCTACAGATTTGTAGTTGTTGCAACAAGTAGACAATCTGTTGCAACAACTACAAATCTGTTTGGACATTCGGTTATTTGGTTCTGTTTGTGGAAGATATCCAACACATTTGTAGTTGTTGCAACAAGTTCTACACTTGTGCAACAAGTTCTACACTTGTTGCAACCTATTTATGAATCAGCAAATATTGAGGAAAGATAGAGTCAAATTGACAGCCAAACTAACAATCAATCCTCAGAAAGAGATGAAGAACAGAGCCAAGAAGCAGTAGATATAAATGAAGAAAGTGAAGAAGAACTAGAAGATAAAGAAATTAATGATGGAAACGCAGGAGATGGAGTAGATCAAAGAAACCTGCTACACCCCAGAAGATAGTTGCTGAACAAATTATTACTTAAGTTATGGTATTTGGAGCCAAGGTGTCTATTGAACAATTTCTGTTTATGAACTTATTTATTTTGCTTACTAATTGTTGCAATAGATGCATACAGTTGTTGAAGAAGTTGCAATAAGTTACTAATTTATCTCAACAAGTTACTAATCTGTTTCAACAAGTTACTAATCTTTTTAAACAAGTTGTTAGTTGTTGCAACAAATTACTCACCTTGTTGGAAAAAATCAAACAATTGCTTAAATTATTGCAAAAACTAAAAAATATGTCGCAACAGATGAGTTAATTGTTGCAACAGATCAATCATACATTTGTTGAAGACGTTGCAACAAGTTACTAATCTGTTTCAACAAATGGATCAAATGTTTAAGCAAGTTGCGTAGTTGTTGCAACATATTTATCACCTTGTTTGAATTATTTCAACAACTTACTCATATGTTGCAGCAGATATCTCATATGTTGTAACAACTTACTCATATGTTGCCGCAGGTATCTCATATGTTGCAACAACTCCTCCATTGTTGCAACATATTCACGATATTGATCACATTGAACTCATTTGTTTGTACTGAATAACATTGAATTCATTTTTTTTATCACTGAATATGATCGAATTAAGTACTTCACATCAAATCACTCTAATGATCACTCAATTTAGGAAGAATACACTTAGAATTGCCCATCTAATCCATGAAATTACTATCTAATCCATTAAGGATGTTAGTGTATATATATATATATATATATATATATATATATATATATATATATATATATATATATATATATATATATATATATATATATATATATATATATATAATCATTAAATACCATTTATTTTCTTTTTTTTAACACTAAATATGGGTGAATCAAGTAGTTCCTCACGACCCAACCCGCTGATGAGCCGCGAAACTACGACACATTCGATGCTCGTTCCTTAAGCTTTTGTGGCTCTTCAAGCATTCTTGGTTTTACTTTTAGAATGTTTTTGTCACTTTGTAGGGAAAAATGTTGGGAAAGCGAAACGGAACCAAATGAGGCAAAACGGACAAGGACACACTACACAATATGCGGACCGCGTGTCATGCGGACACACACGAATGCACCGCAAAGTGTGACAGGCCACTGAAGAAGAGAGATGAAAGGTTGCGCAATCTGCGAGGCCAACATGCGACTCGCATGTTCAACTTGCGGTACAACAAGTATATCGCAAACTGTGCCAGAAGTCTGGGAAGCCTGAAAGCAAGAGCACAATGTGCGGCTGCTGAGCACGCTTTGCGTCTCGCATGTTGGTCTTGCGACACAACATGCGAGACGCATGATTGCATCTGCAGGGCTATTTTTGTCTAACTTTGTGCACGTTTTTGGTAGATATAAATACCCACCTAGGGTTCTGAAAAAGACATTCACTGACTTATTATTGTCTTTTTGTGGAGGAAACATTTATGATTGGTTGTTGAAGCTTTAAAGAAGAATCTTGCACTTTATTTTGTGGCTTTTCCTCCAAAAAGCTTTGTAAGCATTATGGCTACATTATTTATCTTTGTTTCTTACTTAATGCAAATGTCTAGCTAAATCTAATAGCTAAGGTTGTGGGACCAAATGTGTTAGTTATGTGATTGGGTTTCTTGTTCATACCTCATTTACATGTTAATGATGCATTCTATCTACTCTTCGTAATTTAATATCTCTTGGTGGTTGCAAACATCATTTGTGCCTAATTACTTTCACCTTGCTTGAGAAAGAAGGTGGAAGTTAGGAAAAGGGTTAGATAGCAAGGATTTGGGTCAATAAACCCATCTAATAGCACCGAGCTAGAGATAGGAGGGCTAACTTGTAGCATATTGGAAGTTTACTTGGTTCACATTCTAAGGCTTGAGAAAGCTTAGTAATGATATTTATTAATTTGCTCAAAAGACTTTTAATAAGCTTAAGCAATCCATCGTTAATCGCATCTCGACATTCGAAGAGGTTAAACTGATACCCACTCGCATTACTTTCCATTGGAACTGCAACTTTAGTCCCTCTCTCTAATAGTTTACATCTCACATCAACACTATTTAATTGTTAGTAACTAAACATCAAATCCAATACTATTATATCCCCCTCGCCCTTGAAATTTAGACTAACAGTCGAGTGTTACACTTGATAAGCATATTTCTTCACTGTATTCTCTGTGGGATTCAACCCCAACCTCGTTAGGTTCTATATTTGACAACGACCGCTTACTCCTATATTTTTAAGGTGTAATTTGGGCGTATCAAATTTTGGCGTCGTTGCCGGGGAATACGGTCTAGAAATTTACTAACTAGTGTAAAATGTTACTTTTAGTCTTTATTTCTTTTCTTATTTCCATTTTGTTATTGTGTGTTGTGCAGGCAATATGGACGAGGCTGGCAATCCCATCCAAAATCCACCGGTGGTGGTCGTTGAAGAAGCGTGAAGAGCGGGCTATACAGTACAATTCAAATTACCTCTAATTGGAAACTCGAGTTTCCACGTGACCAACACTATGCTACACCTGCTCAACACTAAGGGCCTGTTTGGTGGTCTACCCAAAGATGACCCGAATAGGCACCTTAGGAACTTTCTTGGGGTTTGTTCTACCAATGTGCATCTGGGCGTTTCAAGTGAAGCTGTCAAGCTACGGCTCTTCCCGTACTCCCTAATGGGGGAAGCCACGGCTTGGTTAGATGACCTCCCATCCGGATCCATCACTACTTGGGAGGAATTGACCGAAGTATTCCTCAAGAAGTTCTTCCCCCCATCGCGGATGTTACAACTCCGTGACGAAATCAACAACTTTCGTCAACTTCCTGATGAGGCTCTCCATGAAACTTGGATTCGTTTTAAAAAGAAAGTGAAAAGCTGTCCCAAGCATGGGTTGCCCGATAGTGTGCTTCTACAAACGTTTTATAGGTCCTTAGACTCGGTCAACAAATCAGTGGCAAACAACATCGCGAGGGGATCTATTATGGATAACTCTTATGCCACCGTTTGTGAATTGTTGGATAAATTGACTGAGACTAATGAAGCATGGCACACAAGGGATTCGGAAGTAGGTGGAGGAAGTTCCTCCAAAAATGTGCTCACTCGTGAGATGATTAAGAAGGAGGAAGAGAGAGATGAATCCATGGCCAAACTTGTCACCCAAATGGATCTTCTTACAAAACATGTCATGGGTGGCAGAAGCAAAAAGGTGAATGCGGTAGAATCATGTAAAGGAGGTTCTCCGGATGAGCAATGTTTCCAAATGTATGATGAGGAGGCAAGTTGTGTCAACAATCTAAGGGAGGGTTCCCGACCGAACTACCAAGGTCCAAGTCAAGGGTCTTGGCGGCAAGGTCAAGGGAATCAAGGTTGGAACAAAGACCAAGGTCACTCTAATTGGAGAGATAATCGTGACAACAATCAAGGGGGTTACAACAATAACTACAACAATCATCGGAGCTCAAATCCATATGTCCCCCCAAAGGGTAATCAACTAAGCTCTAGTCAACCGTCCACTAGCGATCTCGCTAGTTCCAAAATTAAAGATATGTTGTCAAGGGTGTTGAAGAAAGTGGAATCCACCGATACCTTTTGAAAGGAGACTAGAGATGAGGTTAAATCAATAGGGCAAGTTGTGAGTTCACACTCCACTTCCATTAAACAATTGGAGTCTCAACTTGGCCAAATCTCGGCTATCCTCAACCAAAGGCAAAAAGGCTCCCTCCCTAGTGATACAGTTGCAAATCTAAGGAACGATGGTGATCATAAATGCAATGCAATTACTACTCGGAGTGGTAAACAATTAGGGAAGAGGCGTTGGTGAAAGAGGATGTGTTGAGTGATGATGAGAAAATGGTTGAAGAACCCATGGTTGCGGAAGAAGAAGTGAACCCAAAGAACACACGGGCTGGGATTGAAAAGCCCATTGTTGTTGAGGACCATCCGGAAATTAATGATGCTACAAAAAGCAAAGAAGCGGTGGAGGAGGTGCCAAGGGCTTCACCGCCCGTTATGAAGCCTCCTCCTCCTTTTCCCCAATGATTGGCAAAGAAAACGGACGATGGAAAATTCCTCAAGTTCATCGAACGACTAAAGGGGCTCTCAATAAATATTCCATTGGTTGAGGCACTTGAGCAAATGCCCGGTTATGCAAAGTTCATGAAAGATCTTGTAACCAAAAGAAGGAGTCCCGCCTTGAAACATTGGGGGGCACTCATCATTGTAGTGCAATCGTTACCAAAGCTTTGGTACAAAAACCCCCCGGATTGTTCTGACAATCCCATGCACCATCGGTAAATACAAGTTTGCAAAAGCTTTATGTGATCTTGGAGCAAGCATCAATTTGATGCCGCTATCTATATTTAACAAGTTGGGATTGGGCACTCCCCGTCCCACCACGATGAGATTACTTATGGCGGATAGGACCGTAAAGAGGCCTATCGGTATTCTTTATGATGTGCTTATGAGAGTGGATCGATTTATTTTCCCGGCCGATTTTGTGATCTTGGATTGTGAAGTTGACTTTGAAGTTCCCATAATCTTGCGAAGACCATTCTTAGCTATGGGGCGTGCCCTCGTGGATGTGGAAAGAGGTGATCTAAAATTTAGGATGAATAAGGAAGAGGTCACTTTCCATATTTGCAAGTCCATGAAACAACCAGCGGATATGAGTGTTGTATCGGTTATTGATGCAATTGATGAAGCAATGGTGACAACCATAGAACATGAGCATATAGATGATATGTTGGTGGCGGTGATAATGAACTATGAAGGGTACAATGAACAAGTATTTGAGGAGACGGTCAATGCATTGATTGGAATGGGGTCTTACCGCCTAAATCCAAAGAAACTTGATCTTGATTTGGAAAACCGAGAAACTCCTGCTGCAAAGCCTTCCATTATTGAGCCTCCCACTTTGGAACTCAAACCTCTTCCTTCACACTTGAGGTATGAGTTTCTTGGACCTAACAACACATTGCCCGTGATTATGTCCGCCCGGTTGACGGAGGAACAAAGAGAGAAGTTGATGGTGATCTTGAGAAGATATAAAAAAGCTATTGGGTGGAGTATTACGGATATCCAAGGGATTTCACCCGGTATTTGTACTCATAAAATTCAACTGATGAAGAATGTGAGCCAAGCGTTGAACATCAAAGGAGGTTAAATCCTCCTATGCAAGAGGTTGTAAAGATCGAGATTATCAAGTGGTTAGATGTCGGGGTTGTGTACCCCATATCGGATAGTTCATGGGTGAGCCCGGTTCAATGCGTGCCCAAAAAGGGGTGGGATCACGCAGTGGTTGCGGAATGCTAAAAATGAGTTGATTCCCACACTCGCAAGGTTACCGGATGGCGGGTTTGCATAGATTATCGAAAGGCGAATAAGTGGACCAAAAGGACCACTTCCCAATGCCGTTCATGGATCAAATGCTTGATAGGCTTGCGGGGAAGGATTATTGTTTCCTTGATGGGTATTCCGGGTACAACCAAATCACCATCGCCCCCAAAGATCAAGAGAAAATCACTTTCACTTGTCCTTATGGGACCTTTGCTTTCAAGAGAATGCCTTTTGGGATATGCTTGCTTGCACCCGTAACATTTCAACGTTGCATGATGTCTATTTTCTCTGACATGGTTGAGGAGTCCATTGAAATCTTCATGGATGACTTTTCCGTGGTGGGGACTTCCTTTGATGAATGCTTGGAGAATCTTGCCCAAGTATTGACGATGTGAAGAGACAAATCTGGGTTCCTAAATTAGGAGAAGTGTCTCTTCATAGTTAGAGAAGCCATTGTCTTAGGACACAAGATTTTGGAAAAGGGGCTTGAGGTTGATCAAGCTAAAGTTGAGGTTATTGTCAAGCTTCCTCCCCAATCTCCATTAAAAGGCGTTCGTAGCTTCCTTGGGCATGCCGGGTTTTATAGAAGATTCATCAAGGATTTCTTAAAAATAGCCAACCCTCTATGCAAATTGTTGGAGAAGGAGTCAAAGTTTGTATTTGATGATTCTTGTTTGAAGGCATTTGAGGGTTTGAAAGAGAGACTCACATCGGCTCCCATCATCATTGCCTCGGATTGGTCTCAACCCTTTGAGTTGATGTGTGACGCAAGTGAATTTGCCATGGGGGCTGTTCTTAGCCAAAAACGTGATAAAATCTTCCACCCAATTTACTATGCAAGCAAGACTCTAAACGGTGCCCAAATGAATTACCTTTGTCCTGGTAACAAGAGTTGCTTGTTATTGTGTTTGCTTTTGAGAAGTTCCGGGCTTATTTGTTGGGAACCCATGTGATTGTTCACACCGATCATGCAGCTCTATGTTACCTCATGATAAAGAAAGATGCAAAATCGAGGTTGATACGTTGGGTCCCTTCTCTTGCAAGAGAGTTTGACTTTGAAGTCAAAGATAGAAAGGGGTGTGAAAATCAAGTGGCGGACTGACTTGTCTCGTCTTGAAGAGGGTGGGCGTCCATTGGATGGCCTAGAAATCAATGAGTCATTTCCGGACGAGCAAGTAATGGAGGGGTCGCATGACATGATCCCTTGGTATCCGATTTTGCTAACTTCCACGCAAGTGACATTATGCTGGATGGTTTGAACTTCTATCAAAAGAAGAAATTTTTGAGTGATGTCCGGAAATATTATTAGGATGAGCCATGTCTGTTTCGGGTTTGTGCGACAACATCATAAGGCGGTGCATTCCCGTGGAGATGATCCTATCATTGAGGCTTGTCATTCATCACCCGTGGGGGGCATCATAGTAGCTCAAGAACGGCGGCTTGGTTTTTTCAAAGTGGTTTTTATTGGCCGACAATTTATCAAGATGCTCATAACTTTGTAAAAGCTTGTGATCGATATCAAAGGCATTGGGGCATATCAAGAAGGCATGAGCTACCAATGACACCGATTCTTGAAGTTGAATTGTTCGATGTTTGGGGCATTGATTTTATGGGTCCATTCGTAAGTTCCTACAGCAACAAGTACATTCTTGTGGCAGTAGACTACGTGTCCAAATGGGTAGAAGCGTTGCGCTCCCCAACAATGAAGGAAGAAGTGTCACTGCATTCTTGAAAAGGTATATTTTCTCAAGGTTCGGAACTCCAAGGGCAATCATTAGTGACCGCCAAAGGCTCTGCATTTTGCAATCGATTATTCAAGACTCTTGAAGTATGGAGTCGACATAAAGTTGCCACCCCGTATCATCCCCAGAACAAGTGTCAAGTTGAAGTTTCAAATAGGGAGATCAAGAGCATACTTTCCAAAACGTGCTGAATGCTAACCGGACCGATTGGTCAAAGAAATTGGATGATGCTCTATGGGCATACCGAACAGCTTATAAGACCCCAATTGGCATGTCTCCATATCAATGGGTGTTTGGAAAAGCTTGTCATCTTCCGATGGAACTCGAACATAAGGCATTGTAGGCCTTAAAAAAGTTGAATTTAGAATACGGGAAGTGACGCTTCAAACTTGAGGTTGGAGCGACTTAATGAGCTCGATGAATTTCGATTTAGAGCATATGTGAGCTCTTCACTCTACAAGGCCCGCATGAAACACTTCCATGACAAAAAGATCTTGCCAAGAGAATTTAGCCCCGGGGATCGTGTATTGTTGTTTAATTCAAGGCTCCGGTTGTTTCCCGAAAAATTGAAATCCAAATGGTCCGGGCCCTTTGAAGTGACACAAGTGTACCCGCATGGAGCGGTTGAAATTGCTTGTCCAAATGGAGATCGTGTCAAAGTGAATGGGCAGCGGCCCCACTATAGCGGGTTTGGGGACCTATAACGGGCCCCCTTTCCCCGCCGCTATGGCGGGGGTTTACCGATAGCGGAATCCCATCGGCGGTCCTTTTGGGGGGAGGTCGGCTTTTTGCTTTTCCCTTCCCCTGTCATCCGGCCCAAAAAAAATCCCACCTATTAAAAAGCGCCCCTGAATCCACCGCGCCTCGGAAATTTTCAATGGAAAACCT